>NC_057419.1:3456639-3549632 GCF_019320065.1 Cervus canadensis
AAAAAAAAAAAAAAAAAAAAGAAAAGAAAAAAGAAAAAAAAAGAAAAAAATCAAAACACCTGCAAATGGCAGACCAGGATTCAATCCCTGGGTTGGAAAGATCCCCTGGAGGGGGGAATGGCAGCCTGCCACAGTATGCTTGGCTGGAGAATCCCCATGGACAGAGGAGCCTGTCATGCAACAGTCCACACAGTCACAAAGAATTGGAAGTGGCTGAACAACGAAGCACAGCACAGCGAAGCACTTTGAATGTTTGTGAAAGAAATTCATGTAGGGAGGAAAGAGGGAGAAAGAGAAAAATGGAAATGAAATGAAGGGTGGAAAATCCTCTGTTTCTGGTCAGAACAAAGCAACCAGAGAGGTTCCCTATCAGGAAAGCACCCCACATATCCATCTGAGCACCCTCAGCTGGTTTGAAACAACCATCTCCAACTCTGGTTCCACTCCTTTAACCAAACTCAAATGCAGGGTTTACCACTGACAGGCTAATAGTCATCATGGGTTCTCCTCATTCAAATCCTCTTTCACCCAGATTGTGAAAAAGACATGTGTGCCCCAATGTTCATCACAGCACTCTTTACAATAACCAGGGAATGGAAGCAACCTAGATATCCATCAGCAGACAAATGGGTAAGAAAGCTGTGGTACATAGACACAGTGGAATATTGCTCAGCCTTTAGAAAGAACACATGTGAATCCATTCTAATGAGGTGGATGCAACTGGAGCCTATTATAGAGAGCAAAGTAAGTAGGAAAGAAAAACACCAATACACTATACTAAGGCATATATATTGTATTTAGGAAGATGGAGATGATAACACTATGTGGGAGACAACAAAAAGACCCGGATTTACAGAACAGTCTTTTGGACTCTGTGGGAGACGGCGAGGGTGTCCATGGTGACTGGGACCTCCTCTGGTTCATTCGAATTAGTTGGAAATTCAGGAGTCTCCATGGTTTCTGGAACGTCCTCTGATTCATTCTGATTAGCTGGAGTGGCAGGGGTCTCCATGGTCTCTGGGACCTCCTCTGGTTCCTTCTGATTGAGCTGTTCATTCGCCTTAAAACTCTGGTACAGAGCTTTGAGAATCTGGTTTTCTTAAGCTTTTTTGTGGTAGAGTTTTCAGAGAAATTTTTTGGCCAGCTTTGCAGGAATGGGATTATTCACCCTCACGGTTTTCCTGGCCACCTGGAGAAAGCAAGACCGGGAGCAAGAATGGCACTAGTTTAGGGAAGAGTGTGAAGACAGGTGGAATGATGGCTTCTGGTTAAGGGGTGTGGGCAGAGATGGGTTATGTGCCAGGCAGGAACAGGAGAGGGTGTCTTCTGTGGTGGGGTCGATAGGCAAGAGGAGTTTGGCTGGGTTCAGTTCACCTTGACATTTTTTTCTGGACCTCACTTGATAGGAGGTCTTCATCTTCTCCTGGGTAACAGGAGGTGGGTGTTCCATAACTACTCTGGAGCCTTGTGGCTTCCCAGTCACCTCATTCAGTGGAAGATTCACAGTGATCTGTTCAGAGCCCCTGAGGACACGTCCCCATAGAGCCTCACTGTCCTGCTTTATGAGGTCAGCAAGTCTCTTTCCCACGCAATGGTTGCCCTTTGAGAATTTTGACTTCACAAAGCCCCATCCTGACATATCTAGTGGAGGATGGGGAGCAATTCTGATGATTTTGTGGGAGAAATGAGGCATTAGTAATGCCCTAAGGAGGCCACGAAACACACCCGCGAACCTCAGCTCTTTGTCAATCTGTTGGGTCACACAGCAGGCAGAGTGCATCTCCTCCCAACCTTGCCCCACAGCCACACTCCTCGGGCATTCATTCCGTTCTCTCTCAGCTTTCACCATTATCTAGCTTTTCATATCTTGCCTAAACTCCCTGCATGACAATTTGGTTGTGTTTAAGTGTCTGTGGAAGCAAGAATCATTGCTCGTTCATCCTGCAGTTTGGCTTAATGCACCTTGAAGACCATTGAATTCTGGGCCAGCCGACAGCAAGCTTTCCATCCCGCCTCCTTGGCTCAATATTCCCAGAGCTCACCTACATTTTCTGGTCTCCATGAGAAACCCTTGTCTTCAGGCTGTGAGAATGCAGTGAATACACTTGCCCTTGCTCCACATGGAACTGTCTGGTTTCAAGTCTAGGGCTCAGGGTCACCTCACTAGGAGTACTACCTAGGCTTTGGTTTGAACAGGGTGATGGGGAAGGGTCAGAGAAATGCATGTTTCAGCATTTGCTCGGCGATCGCATACAGGAAATGCCCACCTGTGGCTGATTAGTATTACCAGCAAGTAGTGGGGCTTTCCCAGATCTGTGTGAGCCTCGTGAGCAAAGGTCTTCTCAACACGTGCACTCACAAATCTCTTTGCTTCTCTTGTCTTCTTGCAGGAAGCTCCCTTGGAGCTTACCTCACAGCCAAACCAAGGTGGAATTCATTTCCATGAGCAGCTGCCACAAGCTTCCAGCTTCTTGGATGAAACAGTGAATCATCCTGTCCTGTGCATCTAGTTCCCATGGTCTCTCATTGAGCTGGTTGGCTCTGGAGGAAAGGGGAATGGTTTGTGTGCTCCACCTCAGTCCTCGTTTTTCCAATTGATTCATAGTGTTAACCAGCCTGAGGTGCATCCCTGGGGACAGTATTTTGGCTTAGTGTGTCTTCCTGGGTTTCCTGGGAAGTGTTCACATCCTGTTGTCCATTAGTTGCTTACTCACCCAGGGTCCATCACACTGCTGAATATTTTAAGAGGTAGAAAAAGCATGCCGTAAACAAACCCAAAAGATAACTCTTAGAATTTTTCAAAGATGTTAAAACCTGATAGAAAAATGGGCAAGAGGCAGGAGGCAACAGTTTAAAAGAAAGACGTATCACTGGCCTTTAAATTGATGAAGACATGTTGAAAGACATGAGCAGCCAATTCACAGGAAGAGTATGGAACTAGACCGGAATTACGTTAAGAACATATTAAATCTAACGAAGGTGAGAAAAATCATACAAAATTCCCTTGAGAACTGAAACTCAGGCAGAAGTGGCATAGATTTCAGTAACTGCAGACAGAGACATTAGGATACTTGGAATAAATGTGTTTTGTGTGTTCTAAAAATAAGGAGCGTCATGGAAATCCTAAAATAGACCCCATTTGATCTTACAGATATGAAAACCATAGTGTCAGATGAAGCCCATTGTAATGGTTTCCTGATTGGCCAGATAGTAAAAAAAAAAAAATAAATAAAACAACCCACCAGAAACATTGGAGACCAGGATTGAATCCCTGGTTTGGGAAGATCCCCTGGAGGGGGGAATGGCAGCCTGCTCCAGTATGCTTGCCTGGAGAATCCCCATGGACAGAGGATCCTGGCGGGTTACAGTCCATGGGGTCACAAAGAGTTGACCACAAATGAACTAGAAAGGATGGCACAGTGCAGCATATTGAATGTTTCTGAAAGAAATTCAGGTAGGGAGGAAAGAGGGAGAAAGCTAAACAAGGGAAATGAAATTAAGGAAAGAAAATCTTCCATTGCGGGTGAGAATAGAGCAACCAGAGATGTCCCCCAGGAGGACAGCACCCCACATGTCCATCTGAGCACTCTCAGCCGGTTTGAAACAACCATATCCAACTTTAGTTCCACTCCTTCAACCAAACTCATGTGTAGGGTTTACCACTAACAGGCTAATAGTCATCATGGTTTCTGTTCATTAAAATCCTGATTCACCCAGAAGTGAAAAAGACACGTGTGCCCCAATGTTCATCACATCACTATTTACAATAACGAGGGCATGGAAGCAACCTAGATGTGCATCAGCAGACAAATGGGTAAGAAAGCTCTGGTACATAGACACAATGGAATATTGCTCAGACATTAAGAAGAACACACGTGAATCCATTCTAATGAGGTGGATGCAACTGGAGCCTATTATACAGAGCGAAGAAAGTGAGAAAAAAATACCAATACACTATACTAAGGCATATATATTGAATTTAGGAAGTTGGAGATGATAACCCTATATGGGAGACAAAAAAAGAGACACGGATTACAGAACAGTCTTTTGGACTCTCTCGGAGACAGTGAGGTTGTGATGATCTGAGAGAAAAGCATTGAAACAAGTATATTATCATATGTGAAAGGGATAGCCAGTCCATGTTCCATGCATAAGACATGGTGCCCAGGACTGGTTCACTGGGCTGACCCAGAGGGATTGGATTGGGAGGAAATTTGAGGGGGATCAGGATGGGGAATACATGTAATCCCATGGCTGATTCATGTCAATGTATTGCAAAACCACCACAATATTGTAAAGTAAATACCCACCTATTATATTAAATAAAATAAAAGAAAATAGAATCCTTTGATAAATAGAGCCTAATCAGTAATGACTTTTTGACCTCCAAAAACGCCCTTCTTTTCCTTCCTTCCCTCCTTCCTCCCCCCTCTTTCTTTCCTTTTCTTTCTGATTATACAACTGTTAAAGCCTCCTTTCCAGTTATAGTTATGACAAAGTCCTGGCTTTACTCCTCATGTTGTACAATGCATCCCTGAGCTCACCTTCCACCTAGTTATCACTGCGTGCCTCCCACTCCCCCACATCTCTATTGCCCCGCCATCCTCGCCTCCCCACTGGTAAACAGTAGATGCTTCTCTCCATTTGTACACCTCCATTATTATCATATTCTCTACTTTGTGGTACGTTTACATTCTATTAGTGATATCATACAGTATTTGTCAATTTCTGTCCGAGTGATTTTGCTCAATATTCTACCTTCCATGTTGTTGCAAATGTCAGTATTCAATTCTTTTAATGGGGCAGCTCCTTTGTATGCCTTATGAACAAATGGCACTGCCCCTGCACACACGACACAGCTCCCCAGCTAAGTGTCCATCTCTGCACTAGCAGAGAGAAATTCCAAGTCCTCTTCCTCTTCTCCCATGGGAAATGTGTCTTTGAAGCTCAGTCTGGATCCAGTTCTTCCCCTTACTTTCTGGCAACCTTGACCTTTTGATCCCATCTCCAAGTCCACAGAAACCATCTCCCTCCCTCCTCACACACTTATCACTTCCCTGTCCTCTCTGCCCCACACTATCAGAGAACTCAGAGACAAACATAATTTCACATCAGCTTGATTATTTTTTTTTTTTAATTTTCGTTATAAGTGTATGCAGTTGCTATAATATTCAGCATCTGTACATTTGGCCAGTACTCAGGAGCCAGATCCCCAATCATTTCAGATGTGTGTAGGCATGCCCCGACATCACTGGCTGTTCACTGGTCCAGCTGGAATGGCAGGGGTCTCAATGGTCTCTGGGACCTCCTCTGGTTAATTCTGATTAACTGGGAATGCAGGGGTCTCTATGGTCTCTGGGAACTCCTCTGATTGATTCTGATTAGGTGGAATGGCAGGGGTCTCCATGTTCTCTGGGGCATCCTCTGGTTCATTCTGATTAACTGGAAATGCAGGGGTCTCCATGATGTCTGGGACCTCCTCTGATTCATTCTGATTAGTTTGAATGGCAGGGGTATTCATGGCATCTGGGTCCTCCTCTGCTTCATTCTGATTACCTGGAATGGCAGCGGTCTCCATGGTCTCTGGTACCTCCTCTGTTTCCTTTTGATTCAGCTGTTCATTCGCCTTGGAACGCTGGCTACAGAGCTTTGAGCATGTGATTTTCTTAAGCTTTTTTTTGTGGCGGGACATTTCAGAGATGTTTTCTTGGGCAGCTTTGCCAGATAGGGATTATTCGCCCTCATGGTTACCCTGGCCACCTGGAGAAAAAAAGACAGGAGCAAGAATGGCACTGGTTTAGTGAAGAGTGTGAAGACATGTGGGAACGATGGCTTCAGGAGAAGAGGAGTGGGCAGAGAAGGGTTATGTGCTAGGCAAGGACAGGGAAGGGTGTCTTCTGGGGTGGTGTCGATGGGCAAGAGGAGGTTGGCTGGGTTCCGTTCACCTTGACATTTTTTGATGGACCTCAATAGAAAGGAAGTTTTCATCTTCTCCTGGGTAACAGGAGGGGGGTGTTCCGTAACTTCTCTGGAGTCTTGTAGCTTCCCAGTCACCTCAATCATTTTGAGGACTCACAGTGTTCTGCTCAGAGCTCCGGAGAACCCCTATATAAACAGGTCCACATGGAGCCTCACCCTCATCCTTTATGAGATCAGCAAATCTCTTCCCCATCCAATGGTGGCACTGGGTGAGCTTTGACATCACAAAGCCCATAATGACATGTCTAGCGGAGGATGGGGAGCAATTCAGATGATTTGCTGTGAGAAATGGGGCATTAGTAATCCCCTCAAGAGGCCTCCAAACTACCTGCCATCCTCACCTCTATGTCAACTCTGATGGGTCACACAGCAGGCAGATTACATCTCCTCCAAATCTTGCCCCACTGCCACACTGCTCGGACATTCATTCTGTTCTCTCTCAGCTTTCACCATTATCTAGCTTTTCATATCTTACCTAAACTCCCTCCATGACAACTAGGTTGTGTTTAAGTGTCTGTGGAAGCGAGAATCATTGCTCCTTCTTCCTGCAATGTGGTCATAATGCACCTTGAAACCCATTGAATTCTGGGCCAGCTGACAGAACCATTTCCATGCCGCCTCCTTGTCTCAGTGTTCCTGGAGCGGGCCTCCATTTTCTGGTCTCCAGTCAGAAACCCTTCTTTACAGGCTATGAGAAATCAGTGAATACCCTTTTCCTTGCTCCACACGGAGCTGTCTCATTTCAAGTCTAGAACTCAGGGTCACCTCACTAGGAGTACTACCCAGGCTTGGTTTTGTACAGGGTGAGGGGAAGGGACAGAGAAATGCATCTTTCAGGTTGAGCTAAGGGATCCCATGCAGGAAATGCCCACCTGCGGTTGATTAATATTCCCAGCAAGTGGTGGAGCTTGCCCAGCGATGTGTGAGCCTTGTGTGCCAAAGTCTTCTCAACACGTGCCCTCACGAATCTCTTTTCTCATCTTGTTTTCTTGCTGGAAGCTCCCTTGGAGCTTAGCTCATAGCCAAAACCAAGGTGGAATTCATTTCCATGAGCAGCTGCCACAAGATTCCAGCTTCTTGCACAATACACTGAGTCATCCTGTCCTGTGCATCTAGTTCCCATGGTCTCTCATTGAGCTGGTTGGCTCTGGAGGAAAGGGGAAGGGATCGTGTGCTCCACCTCAGTCCTCATTTCCCCAATTTTCTCCTAGTGCCAACCAGCATGAGTTGCACCCCTGGGGCCAGTTTGTTGGCTTAGTGGGTCTTCCTGGGTTTCCTGTGAAATGTTCACATCCTGTTGTCCATTTGTTGCTTGCTAACCCAGGGTCCATCACACTGCTGAATATTTTAAGATGTAGAAAAAGCACGCCATAAACAAACCAAAGTATGACTCTTAGAATTGTTAGAAGATCTTAAAACCTGATAGAAAAATGGGCTTGAGGCACGAGGCAACACTTTATAAGAAAGTTGTATCACTGGCCTTTAAATTTATGAAGACGTATTTAAAGACATGAGCGGCCAATTCACAAGAAGATTTGGAACTAGCCCGGAAACACGATAAGAACATATTAAATCTAACGAAGGTAAGAAAAATCATACTAAAATTCCCTTGAGAACAGAAACTCAGGCAGTATTGGCATAGATATTAGTAATTGCAGACAGAGACATTAGAATACGTGGAATAAATATGTGTTGTGTGTTAGAAAAATAAGGAGAGTCATGGAAATCCTAAATTAGACCCCATTTGATCTTACAGATATGAAAAACATAGTGTCAGATGAAGCCCATTTTAAGGGTTTCCTCATGGAACAGACAATAAAAAAATAAAAAATAAAAAAAACCCACCAGCAACATGTGAGTCCAGGAATAAATCCCTGGGTTAGGAAGATCCCCTGGAGGGTGGAATGGCACCCTGCTCCAGTATGCTTGCCTGCAGAATCCCCATGGACAGAGGAGCCTGGCGGGTTACAGTCCATGGGGTCACAAAGAGTTGGACACGGCTGAACAATGAAGCACGGCAAAGTGCAGCACATTGAATGTTTGTGAAAGAAATTCAGGTAGGGAGGAAAGGGGGAGAAAGGGAAAGAAGGGAATTGAAATGAAGGAAAGAAAATCTTCCGATGCTGGTGAGAACAGAGCAACCAGAGATGTCCCCCAGCAGGACAGCACCCCACGTGTCCATCTGAGCACTCTCAGCCAGTTTGAAACAACCATCTCCAACTTTGGTCAAACTCTTAACCAAACTCATGTGCAGGGTTTACCACTAACAGGCTAATAGTCATCATTGTTTCTCCTCATTCAAATCCTGATTCAACCAGAAGTGAAAAAGACACGTGTGCCCCAATGTTCTTCACAGCACTGTTTACAATAACCTGGGCATGGAAGCAACCTAGATGTCCATCAGCAGACAAATGGGTAAGAAAGCTGTGGTACCTAGACACAATGGAATATTGCTCAGCCATGAAGAAGAACACATGTGAATCCATTCTAATGAGGTGGATGAAACTGGACCCTATTATACAAAGCGAATTAAGTCAGAAAGAAAAACACCAATACACAATACTAAGGCATATATATTGTATTTAGGAAGTTGGAGATGATAACCCTATATGGGAGACAACAAAAGAGACACGGATTTACATAACAGTCTTTTGGACTCTGTGGGAGACGGCGAGGGTGGGATGATCTGAGAGAAAAGCATTGAAACAAGTATATTATCATATGTGAAATGGATAGTCAGTCCATGTTCAATGCATAAGACAGGGTGCCCAGGACTGGTTCACTGGGCTGACCCAGAGGGATTGGATTGGGAGGAAGATGTGAGGGGGAATCAGGATGGGGAGTACATGTACTCCCATGGCTGATTCGTGTCAATGTATGGAAATAACCACCACAATATGATAAAGTATATACCCAGTAATGAAAATAATTAAAATTAAATAAAATAAAATAGAATCCTTTGATAAAAAGGGCCTAATCAGTATTGACTTTTTGAAATCCAAAAACGCCCTTCTTTTCCTTCCTTTCTTCCCTTCTTCCTCCCCCTTCTTTCTTTCCTTTTCTTTCAGATTATACAACTATTAAAGCTAGGTTTCCATTTATAGTTATGACAAAGTCCTGGCTCTATTCCCCATGTTGTACATTGCATCCCTGAGCTCATCCTCCACCTAACTAGCACTGCATGCCTCCCACATCTGTATTTCCCTGCCATCTTCCTCTACCCGCTGGTAACCAAGGTATGCTTCTCTCTATTTGTGCACCTCCATTATTATCATATTCTCTACTTTGTGGTATGTTTACATTCTATAAGTGATATCAAACAGTATTTGTCAATCTCTGTCTGAGTTATTTTACTCAATATTCTACCTTTCAAGTTGCTGCAAATGTCAATATTCCATTCTTTTGATGGGGCAGCTCCTTTGTATGCCTTTTGAAAAAATGGAACTGCCCCTCCACACACGACACAGCTCCCCCGCTAAGTGTCCATCTCTGTACTTGTACAGAGAAACTCCAAGTCCTCTTCCTCTTCTCCAATGGGAATTGTGTCTTTGTATCTCAGTCTGAAACAAGTTCTTCCCCCTACTTTCTGGCAAGCTGGACCTTCTGGTCCCATCTACAACTCCACAGAAGCCATCTCCCTTCCTCCTCACACACTTATCACTTCCCTGTCCTCTCTGCCCCACACTATCAGAGAACTCAGAGACAAACATAATTTCACACCAGCTTGATTTTATTTTATTTTCGTTATTAGCGTAAGCAGTTGCTATAATATTCAGCATCTGTACTTTTGGCCAGTACTCAGCGGCCAGAGCCCCAAGCATTTCAGATGTGTGTAGGCATGCCCCGACGTCACTGTCTATTCACTGGTCCAGATGGAATGGGACGGGTCTCCATGGTCTCTGGGACGTCCTCTGGTTCATCCTGATTAACTGGAAATTCAGGGGTCTCTATGGTCTCTGGGACTTCCTCTGATTCATTCTGATTAGGTGGAATGGCAGGGGTCTCCATGGTCTCTGGGACCTCCTCTGGTTCGTTTTGATTAGCTGGAATTGCAGGGGTCTCCATGGTCTCTGGGACCTCCTCTGGCTCAGTCTGATTAACTGAAAATGTAGGGGTCTCCATCGTCTTTGGGACTTCCTCTGATTCATTCTGATTATTTGGAATGGCAGGGGTATTCATGGCGTCTGGGACCTCCTCTGTTTCCTTCTGATTACCTGGAATGGTAGTGGTCTCCATGGTCTCTGGGACCTCCTCTGGTTCCTTCTGATTCAGCTCTTCATTCGCCTTGGAACTCTGGCTGCAGAGCTTTGAGCATCTGATTTCCTTAACCTTTTTTTGTGGTGGGAGTTTTCAGAGAAGTTTTCTTGGACAGCTTTGCCAGAATGGGATTATTCACCCTCACAGTTACCCTGGCCACCTGGAGTAAACAAGACAGGGAGCAAGAATGGCACTGGTTTAGGGAAGAGTGTGAAGACAGGTGGGAGCGATGGCTTCAGGAGAATGGGTGTGGGCGGAGAAGGGTTATGTGTCAGGCAAGGACAGGGGAGAGTGTCTTTTGGGGTGGTGTTGATGGGGAAGAGGAGATTGGCTGGGTTCAGTTCATCTTGAAATTTTTTTCTGGACCTCAATAGATAGGAGGTCTTCATCTTCTCCTGGGTAACAGGAGGTGGATGTTCCATAACTACTCTTTAGTCTTGTGGCTTCCCAGTCATCTCAGTCATTTGGAGGACTCACAGTGGTCTGGTCAGAGCCCCTGAGCAACCTTATATATACCCGTCCCCATGGAGCCTCACCCTCATGCTTTATGAAGTCAGCAAGTCTCTTTCCCAACCAATGGTAGCACTGGGTGAGCTTTGACATCACAAAGCCAATCCTGACATGTCTAGCAGACGATTGGGAGCAATTCACATGATTTGCTGTGAGAAACGAGACACAAATAATGCCCTAAAGAGGCCTCAAAACTACCTGCCACTCTCAGCTCTATGTCAACTCTGATGGGTCACAAAAAAGGCAGAGTGCAACTCCTCCCAACCTTGGTCCGCAGCCACACTCCACGGGCATTCATTCTGTTCTGTCTCAGCTTTCACCATTATCTAGCTTTTCATATCTTGCCTAAACTCCCTCCATGACAACTAGGTTGTGTTTAAGTATTTTTGGAAGTGAGAATCATTGCTCGTTCGTCCTGCATTGTGGTCTTAATGCACCTTGAATCCCATTGAATTCTGGGCCAGCCGATAGAAACCTTTCCGTGCCGCCTCCTTGTCTCAGTGTTCCTGGAGCGGGCCTCCATTTTCTGGTCTCCAGTCTGAAACCCTTGTATACAGGCTATGAGAAATCAGTGAATAAACTTTTCCTGGCTCCACACGGAGCTGTCTTGTTTCAAGTCTAGGACTCAGGGTCACCTCACTAGGAGTACTACCCAGACTTGATTTTGAACAGGGTGAGGGGAAGGGGCAGAGAAATGCATCTTTCAGGTTGAGCTAAGGGATCCCATGCAGGAAATGCCCACCTGTGGTTGATTAGTATTCCCAGCAAGTGGTGGAGCTTGCCCAGCGATGTGTGAGCCTTGTGTGCCAAGGTCTTCTCAACACATGCCCTCACAAATCTCTTTGCTCCTCTTGTTTTCTTGCTGGAAGTTCCCTTGGAGCTTACCTCACAGCCAAAACCAAGTTGGAATTCATTTCCATGAGCAGCTGCCACAAGCTTCCAGCTTCTTGGACGATACACTGAGTCATCCTGTCCTGTGCATCTAGTTCCCATGGTCTCTCATTGAGCTGGTTGGCTCTGGAGGTAAGGGGAATGGATTGTGTGCTCCACCTCAGTCCTCGTTTTTCCAATTGACTCGTAGGTTCAACCAGCCTGAGCTGCACACCTGGGGACAGTCTGTTGGCTCAGTGGGTCTTCCTGGGTTTCCTGTTAAATGTTCATATCCTGTTGTCCATTTGTTGCTTACTAACCCAGGGTCCATCACACTGCTGAACATTTTAAGACGTAGAAAAAGCATGCCATAAACAAACCCAAAGTATGACTCTTAGAATTGTTAGAAGATCTTAAAACCTGATAGAAAAATGGGCAAGAGGCACGAGCCAACACTTTATAAGAAAGATGTATCACAGGCCTTTAAACTTATGAAGACATGTTTAAAGATATGAGCAGCCAATCCACAAGAAGAGTATGGAACTAGCCCTGAAACACGTTAAGAACATATTAAATCTAACGAAGGTAAGAAAAATCATACTAATTTTCCCTTTGGAACTGAAACTCAGGCAGTACTGGCATAGATATTAGTAATTGCAGACAGAGACATTAGGATACTTGGAATAAATGTGTTTTGTGTGTTCTACAAATAAGGAGAGTCATGGAAATCCTAAATTAGACCCCATTTTATCTTACAGATATGAAAAACTTAGTGTCAGATTAAGCCCATTTTAAGGGTTTCCAGATGGCCCAGATAGTAAAAAAAAAAAAACAAAAACAAAAACAAAAACAAAAAAAAACAAAAAAAAAAAAACGCACCAGCAACATGTGAGACCAGGATTCAATCCCTGGGTTAGGAAGATCCCCTGGATGGTGGAATGGCACCCTACTTCAGTATGCTTGCCTGCAGAATCCCCATGGACAGAGGAGCCTGACGGTTACAGTCCATGGGGTCACAAAGAGTTGGACACGGCTGAACAATGAAGCACGGCACAGTGCAGCACATTGAAAGTTTGTGAAAGAAAGGCAGGTAGGGAGGAAAGAGGGAGAAAGGGAAAGAAGGGAAATGAAATGAAGGAAAGAAAATCTTCCGATGCTGGTGAGAACAGAGCAACCAGAGATGTCCCCCAGCAGGACAGCACCCCACGTGTCCATCTGAGCACTCTCAGCCAGTTTGAAACAACCATCTCCAACTTTGGTCCCACTTCTTTAACCAAACTCATGTACAGGGTTTACCACTAACAGGCTAATAGTCATCATGGTTTCGCCTCATTCAAATCGTGATTCACCCAGAAGTGAAAAAGATACATGTGACCCAATGTTCATCACCCCACTGTTTACAATAACCAGGGCATGGAAGCAACCTAGATGTCCATCAGCAGACAAATGGGTAAGAAAGCTCTCGTACATAGACACAATGGAATTTTGCTCAGCCATTAAAAAGATCACATGTGAATCCATTCTAATGAGGTGGATGACACTGGAGCCTACTATACAGAGCGAAGTAATTCAGAAAGAAAAATACCAATACATTATACTAAGGTATATATTTATTGAATTTAGGAAGAGGGAGATGATGACCCCATATGGGAGACAGCAAAAAAGACAAAGATTTACATAACAGTCTTTTGGACTCTGTAGGAGACGGCGAGGGTGGTATGATCTGAGAGAAGAACATTGAGACGTGTATATTATCATATGTGAAAGGGATAGCCAGTCCATGTTGGATGCATAAGACAGGCTGCCCAGGACTGGTTCACTAGGCAGACCCAGAGGGATTGGATTGGGAGGAAGATGTGAGGGGGAATCAGGATAGGGAATAAATGTACTTCATTGGCTGATTCATGTCAATGTACGGCAGAAGCCACCACAATATTGAAAAGTAAATACCCACCAATAGAAATAAATAAAATAAAATAAAATAGAACCCTTTGATAAAAAGTGCCTAATCAGGATTTGCTTTTTGACCTACAAAAATGCCCTTCTTTTCCTTCCTTTCTTCCCTCCTTCCTCCACCCTCTTTCTTTTCTTTTCTTTCTGATTCTACAACTGTGAAAGCTTGCTTTCCATTTATAATTATGACAAAGTCCTGGCTCTATTCCCCATGTTCTACAATGCATCCCTGAACTCATCTTCCACTTAACTATCAGTGCATGCCACCCACTCCAACACCTCTATATTGCCCTTCCCTCTTCCCCTCCCCACTGGTAACCAGTAGATGCTTCTCTATATTTGTGCACCTCCATTATTATCATATTCTCTACTGTGCGGTATGTTTACATTCTATAAGTGATATACAGTATTTTTCAATCTCTCTCTGAGGCATATTACTCAATATTCTACCTTCCATGTTGCTGCAAATGTCAATATTCCATTCTTTTGATGGGGCAGCTCCTTTGTATGCCTTTTGAACAAATGGCACTGGCCCCCACACAAGACACAGATCCCCAGCTAAGTGTCCATCTCTGCTCTCACCCTGAGAAACTCCAAGTCCTCTTGCTCTCCTCCCTTGGGAAGTGTGTCTTTGAAGCTCAGTCTGGAACCAGTTCTTTCACCTACTTTCTGGCAACCTGAACCTTCTGATCCCATCTCCAACTCCACAGAAGCCATCTCCCTCCCTCCTCACACACTTATCCCTGCCCTGCCCTCTCTGCCCCCTACTATCAGAGAACTCACAGACAAACATAATTTCACATAGCTTTTTTATTATCGTTATTAGTGTATGCAGCTGCTCTAATATTCAGCATCTGTATTTTTGGCCAGTACTCAGCGGTCAGTACCCCAAGCATTTCTGAGCTGTCTAGCCATGCCCCAAAGTCACTGGTTGTCCACTGGTCCAGCTGGAATGGGAGGAGTCTCCATGGTCTCAGGGACCTAGTCTGTTTCATTCTGATTAGCTGGAAATGCAGGGGTCTCCATGGTCTCTGGGACCACCTCTGATTCAATCTGCTTACCTGGAATGGCAGGGTCCTCCATGGTCTCTGGGACCTCCTCTGGTTCACTCTGATTAGCTGGAATGTCAGAGGTCTCCATGGTCTCTGGGACCACCTCTGGTTCCTTCTGACTCCCTGGAATGTCAGGGGTCTCCATGGTCTCTGGGACCTCCTCTGGCTCCTTCTGATTTAGCTGTTCATTCTCCTTGGAACTCTGGCTACAGAGCTTTGAGCATCTGATTTTCTTTAGCTTTTTTTGTGGTGGGAGTTTTCAGAGAATATTTCTTGAGCAGCTTTTCCAGGATGGGATTACTCACCCTCACGGTTACCCTGGCCACCTGGAACAAAGAATACAAGGCGCATTAATGGCACTGGTTTGGGGAAGAGTGTGAAGACAGGTGGGAACGATGGCTTCAGGAGTAGGGGTGTGGGCAGAAAAGGGTTATGTGCCAGGCAAGGACAGGGGAGGGTGTCTTCTGGGGTGGGGTCAATAGGCAAGAGGAGTTTTGCTGGGTTCAGTTCACCTTGACAGTTTTTTCTGGAGCTCAATGGATAGCAGGTCTTCATCTTCTCCTGGGTAACAGGAGGTGGGTGTTCCATAACTACTCTGGAGCCTTGTGGCTTCCCAGTCACCTCAGTCATTTGGATGACTCACAGTGGTCTGCTCAGAGCCCCTGAGCACCCCTATATATACCTGTCCCCATGGAGCCTCACCCTCATGCTTTATCAGGTCAGCAAGTCTCTTTCCCAGCCAATGGTGGCCCTGAGTGACCTTTGACATCACAAGCCGCATCCTGACATGTCTAGCGGAGGATGGGGAGCAATTCAGATGATTTGCTGGGAGAAATGAGGCATTTGTAATGCCCTAAAGAGGCAGCCAAACTCACCTGCGACTCTCACCTCTATGTCAACTCTGATGGGTCACACAGCAGGCAGAGTGCATCTCCTCCAAACCTTGCCCCACAGCCACACTGCTCTGGCATTCATTCTGTTCTCTCTCAGCTTTCACCATTTTCTAGCTTTTCATATCTTGCCTAAACTCCCTCCATGACAACTAGGTTGTTCTTAAGTGTCGGTGGAAGCGAAAATCGTTGCTCTTTCGTACTGCAGTGTAGACTTAATGCACCTTGAAGGCCATTGAATTCTGGGCCAGCCGACAGAAACATTTCCATCCCGCCTCCTTGTCTCAGTGTTCCCGGAGCTCGCCTCCATTTTCTGGTCTCCAGTCGGAAACCCTTGTGTTCAGGTTGTGAGAATGCAGTGAATACACTTGTCCTTGCTCCACACTGAGCTGTCTCTTTTCAAGTCTAGGACTCCCGGTCACCTCACCAGGAGCAGTACCGAGGCTTGGATTTGAACAGGGTGATGGGGAAGGGGCAGAGAAATGCATGTTTCAGGTTGTGCTGGGGGATCCCATGCAGGGAATGCCCACCTGCTCTGACTAGTATTCCCACCAAGTGGTGTGGCTTGCCTAGAGCTGTGTGAACCTTGTGTGCAAAGTTCCTCTCAATGCGTGCCCTCACAAATCTCTTTACTCATCTTGTATTCTTGCTGGAAGCTCCCTTGGAGCTTAACTCACAGCCAAAACCAAGGTGGAATTCATTTCCATGAGCAGCTGCCACAACCTTCCAGCTTCTTGGACGAAACACTGAGTCATCCTGTCCTGTGCATCTAGCTCCCATGGTATCTCATTGAGCTGGTTGGCTCCGGACGAAAGGGGAATGGACTGTTTGCTCCACCTCAGTCCTCGTTTTCCCAATCGACTCGTAGGGTCAACCAGCCTGAGGTGCCAGGTCAACCAGCCTGGGTACAGTATGTTTGCTTTGTGGGTCTTCCTGGGTTTCCTGTGAAGTGTTCAAATCCTGTTGTCCATTTGTTGCTTACTCACCCAGGGTCCATAACACTGCTGAACATTTAAGAGGTAGATAATGCACGCCGTAAACAAACCCAAAAGATGACTCTTAGAATTTTTAGAAGATCTTAAAACCTGATAGAAAAATGGGCAAGAGGCATGAGCCAACACTTTATTAGAAAGATGTATCCCTGGCCTTTAAATTTACGAAGACATGTTTAAAGACATGAGCAGCCAATTCACATGAAGAGTATGGAACTAGCCCCGAACCACGTTAAGAACATATTAAATCTAACGAAGGTAAGAAAAATCATACTAAAGTTCTCTTGAGAACAGAAACTCAGTCAGAAGTGGCATAGATTTTAGTAATTGCAGACAGAGACATTAGGATACTTGGAATAAATGTGTTTTGTCTTTCTGAAAATAAGGAGAAGCATGGTAATCATAAAATAGACCCCATTTGATCTTACAGATACTAAAAACATAGTGTCAGATGTAGCCCGTTTTAAGGATTCCCTGATGGCTCAGATAGTAAAAAATAAATAAATAAATAAACAACAACAAAAAAATACACCAGCCACATGGCAGACCAGGATTCAATCCCTGGTATGGGAAGATCCCCTGGAGGGGATGAATGGCATTCTGCTCCAGTATGCTTATCTGGAGAAACCCCGTGGACAGAGGAGCCTGGCCAGTCTAGAGTCTATAGGGTCACAAAGACTTGGACATGGCTGGACAAAGAAGCACAGCACAGCGCAGCACATTGAATGTTTTTGAAAGAAATTCAGATAGGGAGGAAAGAGGGAGAAAGGGAAACAAGGGAAATGAAAGGAAGGAAAGAAAATCCTCCATTGCTAGTGAGAACAGAGCAACCAGAGATATCCCCCTGAAGGACAGCACCCCACATGTCCATCTGAGCACTCTCAGCAGGTTTGAAACAAGCATCTCCAACTCTGGTCCCAATCCTTCAACCAAACTCATGTGCAGGGTTTACCACTAACAGGATCATAGTCATCATGGTTTCTCCTCATTCAAATCCTGACTCGCCCAGAATTGAAAAAGACAAGTGTGCCCCATTGTTCATCACAGCACTGTTTACAATAACCAGGGCATGGAAGCAACCTAGATGTCCATCAGCAGACAAATGGGTAAGAAAGCTCTCGTACATAGACACAATGGAATATTGCTCAGCCATTAAAAAGATCACATGTGAATCCATTCTAATGAGGTGGATGACACTGGAGCCTACTATAAAGAGCGATCTAAGTCAGAAAGAAAAATACCAATATATTATACTAAGGTATATATATATATTGAATTTAGGAAGAGGGAGATGATAACCCCTTATGGGGACAGCAAAAAAGACAAAGGTTTACATAACAGCCTTTTGGATTCTGTGGGAGACGGCGAGGGTGGGATGATCTGAGAGAAGACCATTGAAACATGTATATTATCATATGTGAAAGGGATAGCCAGTCCATGTTCGATGCATAAGACAGGGTGCCCAGGACTGGTTCACTGGGCTGACCCAGAGGGAATGGAATGGGAGCAACATGTGAGGGGGAATCAGGATAGGGAATAACTATACTTCCATGGATTATTCATGTGAATGTACGGCAAAAACCACCACAATATTGTAAAGTAAATACCCACCAATTGAAATAAATAAAATAAAATAAAATAGAACCCTTTGATATAAAGGGCCTAATCAGGGTTGACTTTTTGACCTACAAAAAGCCCTTCTTTTCCTTTCTTTCTTCCCTCCTTCCTCCACCCTCTTTCTTTTCTTTTCTTTCTGATTCTACAACGGTGAAAGCTTGCTTTCCATTTATCATTATGACAAAGTCCTGGCTCTATTCCCCATGTTGTACACTGCATCCCTGAGCTCATCTTCCACTTAACTATCACTGTGTGCCTCCCACTCCCCCACCTGTGTATTGCAAAGCATTCTTCCCCTCCTCGCTGGTAACCAGTAGATGCTTCTCTATATTTGTGCACCTCCATTATTATCATATTCTCTACTTTGCAGTATGTTTACATTCTTTAAGTGATATCATGCAGTATTTGTCAATCTCTGGCTGAGGTATTTTACTCAATATTCTACCTTCCATTTTGCTGCAAATGTCAATATTCCATTCTTTTGATGTGGCAGCTCCTTTGTATGCCTTTTGAACAAATGGCGCTGGCCCACCACACACGACACAGATCCCCAGCTAAGTGTCCATCTCTGCTCTCACCCAGAGAAACTCCAAGTCCTCTTGCTCTCCTCCCATGGGAATTTGTCTTTGAAGATCAGTCTGGAACCAGTTCTTTCACCTACTTTCTGGCAACCTTGACCTTCTGATCCCATCTCCAACTCCACAGAAGCCATCTCCCTCCCTGCTCACACACTTATCCCTGCCCTGCCCTCTCTGCCCCCTACTATCAGAGAACTCACAGACAAACATACTTTCACATCAGCTTGATTTTATTTTATTTTCGTTATTAGTGTATGCAGTTGCTCTAACATTCAGCATCTGTATTTTTGGCCAGTACTCAGCGGTCAGTACCCCAAGCATTTCTGAGCTGTCTAGCCATGCCCCGATGTCACTGGTTGTCCACTGGTCCAGCTGGAATGGGAGGAGTCTCCATGGTCTCAGGGACCTAGTCTGTTTCATTCTGATTAGCTGGAAATGCAGGGGTCTCCATGGTCTCTGGGACCACCTCTGATTCAATCTGCTTACCTGGAATGGCAGGGTCCTCCATGGTCTCTGGGACCTCCTCTGGTTCACTCTGATTAGCTGGAAATGCAGGGGTCTTCATGGTCTCTGGGACCTCCTTTGGTTCCTTCTGATTACCTGGAATATCAGGGGTCTCCATGGTATCTGGGACCTCCTCTGGCTCCTTCTGATTTAGATGTTCATTCTCCTTGGAACTCTGGCTACAGAGCTTTGAGCATCTGATTTTCTTAAGCTTTTTAGTGGTGGGAGTTTTCAGAGAAGTTTTCTTGGGCAGCTTTGCCGGATAGGGATTATTCACCCTCACGGTTACCCTGGCCACCTGCATCAAAAAATACATGGAGCAAGAATGGCACTGGCTTAGGGAAGAGTGTGAAGACAGGTGGGATCGATGGCTTCAGGAGTAGGGGTTTGGGCAGAAAAGGGTTATGTGCCAGGAAAGGACAGGGGAGGGTGTCTTCTGGGGTGGGGTCAATAAGCAAGAGGAGTTTTGCTGGGTTCAGTTCACCTTGACAGTTTTTTCTGGAGCTCAATGGATAGCAGGTCTTCATCTTCTCCTGGGTAACAGGAGGTGGGTGTTCCATAACTACTCTGGAGCCTTGTGGCTTCCCAGTCACCTCAGTCATTTGGATGACTCACAGTGGTCTGCTCAGAGCCCCTGAGAACCCCTATATATACCAGTCCCACTGCGCCTCACCCTCATGCTTTATGAGATCAGCAAGTCTGTTTCCCAGCCCATGGTGGCCCTGGGTGAGCTTTGACATCACAAAGCCACATCCTGACATGTCTAGCGGAGGAAGGGGAGCAATTCAGATGATTTGCTGGGAGAAATGAGGCATTAGTAATGCCCTAAGGAGGCCGCCAGACTCACCTGCCACTCTCACCTCTATGTCAACTCTGATGGGTCACACAGCAGGCAGAGTGCATCTCCGCCAAACCTTGCCCCACAGCCAGAATCCTTGGACATTCATTCTGTTCTCTCTCAGCTTTCACCATTCTCTAGCTTTTCATATCTTGCCTAAACTCCCTCTATGACAACTAGGTTGTTCTTAAGTGTCTGTGGAAGCGAAAATCGTTGTTCTTTCGTTCTGCAGTGTAGTCTTAATGCACCTTGAAGCCCATTGAATTCTGGGCCAGCCGACAGAAACCGTTCCATCCCACCTCCTAGTCTCAGTGTTCCCGGAGCTCGCCTCCATTTTCTGGTCTCCAGTTGGAAAGCGTTGTCTTCAGGTTGTGAGAATGCAGTGAATACGCTTGCACTTACTCCACACGGAGCTGTCTCCTTTCAAGTCTAGGACTCAGGGTCACCTCACCAGGAGTAGAACCGAGGCTTGGGTTTGAACAGGGTGATGGGGAAGGGGCAGAGAAATGCGTGTTTCAGGTTGTGCTGGGGGATCCCATGCAGGAATTGCCCATCTGCATTTGATTAATATTCCCAGAAAGGAGTTGGCTTGCCCAGAGCTGTGTGAGCTTTGTGTGTACAGGTCTTCTCAACACGTTTCCTCACAAATCTCTTTTCTCATCTTGTTTTCTTGCTGGAAGCTCCCTTTGAGCTTACCTCTCAGCCAACACCTAGGTGGAATTCATTTCCATGAGCAGCTGCACAAGCTTCCAGCTTCTTGGACGAAACACTGAGTCATCCTGTCCTGTGCATCTAGTTCCCATGGTCTCTCATTGAGCTGGTTGGCTGTGGAGGAATGGGGAATGGATTGTGTACTCCACTTCAGTCCTCGTTTTTCCAATTAACTCGAAGGGTCAACCAGCCTGAGGTGCACCCCTGGGGACAGTTTTTTGGTTTAGTGGGTCTTCCTGGGTTTCCTGTGAAGTTTTCACATCCTGTTGTCCATTTGTTGCTTACTCACCCAGGGTCGATCACACTGCTGAACATTTTAAGAGGTAGAAAAAGAACACCGTAAACAAACCCAAAGATGATTCTTACAATTCTTAGGTGATCTTAAAAGCTGATAGAAAAATGTGCAAGAGGCACGAGCCAACACTTTATAAGAAAGATGGATCACTGGCCTTTAAATTTATGAAGACATATTTAAAGACATGAGTAGCCAAATCACAAGAAGAGTATGGAAATAGGACTGATCCACGTTAAAAACATATTACATTGCATGAAGGTTTGAAATATCATACTAAAATTCTCTTGAGAACTGAAACTCAAGCAGAAGTGGCATAGATTTTAGTAATTGCAGATGGAGACATTAGGATACTTGGAATAAATGTGTTTGTGTGTTCTAAAAATAAGGAGAGTCATGGAAATCCTAAAATAGACCCCATTTTATCTTACAGATATGAAAAACATAGTGTCAGGTTAAGCCCATTTTAAGGGTTTCCTTATGGCTCAGATATTAAATAAATAAATAAAAAACCCACCTGCAACATGGGAGACAAGTATTCAATCCCTGTGTTGGGAAGATCCCCTGGAGAGGGGAATTGCAGCCTGCTACAGTATGCTTGCCTGGAGAATCCCCATGGACAGTGGAGCCTGGCAGGCTAGAATCCACTTGGTCAAAAAGAGTTGGACACGGCTGAATAATGAAGCACAGCCCAGATCAGCACATTGAATGTTTGTGAAAGAAATTCAGTAGGGAGGAAAGAAGGAGAGAAAGGGAAAGAAGGGAAATGAAAGGAAGGAAAGAAAATCCTCCGTTGCTGGTGAGAACAGAGCAACCAGAGATGTCCCCCAGCAGGACACCACGACACATTTCCATCTGAGCATTCTCAGCCGGTTTGAAACAACCATCTCCATCTTTGGTCCCACTCGTTCAACCAAACTCTTGTGCAGGGTTTACCAGTAACAGGCTAATGAGGTTTCGCCTCATTCAAATCCTGATTCACCCAGAAGTGAAAAAGGCACGTGTGCCCCAATGTTCATCACAGCACTGTTTACAATAACCAGGGCATGGAAGCAACATAGATGTCCATCAGGAGACAAATGGGTAAGAAAGCTCTCATACATAGACACAAGGGAATATTGCTCAGCCATTAAAAAGAACTCATGTGAATCCATTCTAATGAGGTGGATGAAACTGGATCCTATTATACAGAGGGAAATAAGTCAGAAAGAAAAACACCAATACACTATACTAAGGCATATATATTGAATTTAGGAAGATGGAGATGATAACCCTATATGGGAGACAGCAAAAGAGACTCTGATTTACAGAACACTCTTTTGGTCTCTGTGGGAGAAGGCGAGGGTGGAATGATCTGAGAGAAGAGCATAGAAACATGTATATTATCATATGTGAAAGGGATAGCCAGTACATGTTTGATGCATAAGACAGGGTGCCCAGGAATGGTTCACTGGGCTGACCCAGAGGGATTGGATTGGGAGGAAGATGTGAGGGGCAATCAGGATGGGGAATTCATGTACTCCTGTGGCTGAATCATGTAACTGTATGGCAAAAACCACCACAATATTGTAATGTAAATAACCACCAATTGAAATAAATAAAATAAAATAAAATAGAATCCTTTGATAAAAAGGGCCTAATCAGTATTGACTTTTTGACTTCCAAAAACTCCCTTCTTTTCCTTCCTTTCTTCCCTCCTTCTTCTGCCATCTTTCTTTCCTTTTCTTTCAGATTATACAACTCTTAATGCTTCCTTTCCATTTATAGTTATGACAAAGTCCTGGCTCTATTCCCCATGTTCTACAATGCATCCCTGAGCTCATCTTCCAACAAACTATCACTGCTTGCCTCCCACTCCCCCACCTCTGTATTGCCCCGCCCTCTTCCCCTCCTCCCTGGTAACCAGTAGATGCTTTTCTATATTTGTGCACCTCCATTATTATCATATTCTCTACTTTCCGGTATGTTTACATTCTTTAAGTGCTATCATACAGTATTTGTCAATCTCTGTCTGAGGTATTTTACTCCATATTCTACTTTCCATGTTGGGGAAAATGTCAAAATTCCATTCTATTGATGGGGCAGCTCCTTTGTATGCCTTTTCAACAAATGGCACCCCCCCCCCCCACATGACACAGCTCTCCATCTAAGTGTGCATCTCTGCACTGGCACAAAGAAACTCCAAGTCCTCTTCCTCTTCTCCCATGGGAAGTGTGTCTTTGAAGCTCAGTCTGGACCAGTTCTTCCCTCTACTTTCTGCCAAACTGGACCTTCTGGTCCCATCTCCAACTCCACAGAAGCCATCTCCCTCCATCTTCACACAATTATCCCTGCCCTGCCCTCTCTGCCCCCCACTATAAGAGAACCAGAGACAAATATAATTTCACATCAGCTTGATTTTATTTTATTTTCGTTATTAGTGTATGCAGTTGCGATAATATTCAGCATCTTTACTTTTGGCCAGTACTCAGCGGCCAGACCCCCAAGCATTTCTGAGGTGTCCAACCATGCCCCAAAGTCACTGGTTGTTCACTGCTCCCTCTGGAATTGCAGTGGTCTCCATGGTCTCTGGGACCTCCTCTGGTTCGTTCTGATTAGCTGGAATGGCAGGGGTCTCCATGGTCTCTGGGACCTCCTCTGGTTCATTCTGATGAGCTGGAATCGCTGGGGTATCCATGGTCTCTTGGCCCTGCTCTGTATCATTCTGATTAGATGGAAATGCAGGCATCTCCATGGTCTCTGGGACCTCCTTTGTTTCCTTCTGATTACCTGCAATGGCAGGGGTCTCCATCGTCTTTGGGACCTCCTCTGGTTCCTTCTGATTCAGCTGTTCATTCTCCTTGGAATGCTGGCTACAGAGCTTTGAGCATCTGGTTTTCTTAAGCTTTTTTTTTTGTAGTAGCAGTTTTCAGAGAAATTTCTTGGACAGCTCAGCCAGAATGGGATTCTTCATCCTCATGATTACCCTGGCCACCTGGAGAAAACAAGACAGGGAGCAAGAATTGCACTGGTTTAAGGAAGAGTGTGAAGACAGGTGGGAACGATGGATTCAGGAGGAGGGGTGTGGACAGATAAGGGTTTTGTGCATGGCAAGGACAGGGGATGGTGTTTTCTGGGGGTGGTCGATATACAAGAGGCTGGGTTCAGTTCACCTTGAAAGTTTTTTCTGGAATTCAATTGATAGGAGGTCTTCATCTCCTCCTGGGTAACAGGAGGTGGGTGTCCCATAACTACTCTGGAGCCTTGTGGCTTCCCAGACAACTCTGTCATTTAAAGGACTCACAGTGGTCTGCTCAGAGCCCCTGAGCACCCCGATATATACCCGCCCCCATGGAGCCTCACCCTCATGCTTTATGAGGTCAGCAAGTCTCTTCACCAGCCAATGGTGGCCCTGGGTGAGCTTTGACATCGCAAAGCCCCATCCTGACATATATAGCGGAGGATGGGGAGCAATTCAAATGATTTGCTGGGAGAAATGAGGCATTAGTAATGTCCTCAAGAGGCCTCCAAACTCACCTATCACCGTCACCTCTATGTCAACTCTGATAGGTCAAACAGCAGGCAGAGTGCATCTCCTGGAAACCTTGCCCCACAGCCACACTCCTCAGGCATTCATTCTGTAATCGCTCTCAGCTTTCACCATTATCTAGCTTTTCATATCTTGCCTAAACTCCCTCCATGACAACTAGCTTGTGTTTAAGTGTCTGTGGAACAGAGAATCATTGCTCGTTCGTCCTGCAATGTGCTCTTAATGCACATTGAAGCCCATTGATTTCTGGGCCAGCCGACAGAAACCTTTCCATCCAGCCTCCTTGTCTCAGTCTTCCCGGAGCTCGTCTCCATTTTCTGGTCTCCAGTCGGAAACCCTTGTCTTCAGACTGTGAGAATGCAATGAATTCACTTGCCCTTGCTGCACACAGAGAAGTCTCATTTCAAATCTAGGACTCAGGGTCACCTCACTAGGAGTATTACCCAGGAGTGGGTTGAACAGGGTGATGGGGAAGGGGCAGAGAAATGCATGTTTCATGTTGTGCTGGGGGATCCCATCAAGGAAATGCCCATCTGCGGCTGATTAGTATTCCCAGCAAGGGGAGTGGCTTTCCCAGAGCTGTGTGAGCCATGTGTGCAAAGGTCTTCTCAACACGTGCCCTCACAAATCTCTTTTCTCCTCTTGTTTTCTTGCTGAAGGCTCCCTTGGAGCTTACCTCACAACCAAAACCAAGTTGGAATTCATTTCCATGAGCAGCTGCCGCAAGCTTCCAGCTTCTTGGACGGAACAGTCATCCTGTCCTGTGCATCTAGTTCCCATGGTCTCTTATTGAGCTGGTTGGCTCTGGAGGAATGGGGAATGGATTGCGTGCTGCACCTCAGTCCTCATTTTTCCAATTGACTCGAAGGGTCAACCAGCCTGTGGTGCACCCCTGGGGACAGTTTGTTGGCTTAGTGGGTATTCCTGGGTTTCCTGTTAAGTATTCATATCCTGCTGTCCATTTGCTGCTTTCTCACCCAGGGTCCATCACACTGCTGATCATTTTAAGAGGTAGAAAAAAAGCACGCCATAAACAAGCCCAAAAGATGAATCTTAGATATCATACAGTATTTGTCAATCCCAGTCTGAGGTATTTTACTCAATATTCTACCTTCCATGATGTTGCAAATGCCAATGTTCCATTCTTTTGATGGGGCAGCTCCTTTGTATGCCTTTTGAACTAATGGCACTAGCCCCCCACACACGACACAGCTCCCGAGCTAATGTCCGTCTTTGCACTCGCACAGAGAAACTCCAAATACTCTTCCTCTTCTCCCATGGGAAGTGTGTCTTTGAATCTCAGTCTGGAACCAGTTCTTCCCTCTACTTTCTGGCAACCTGGAACTTGTGATCCCATCTCCATCTCCACAGAAGCCATCTCCCTCCCTCCTCACACACTTATCACTTCCCTGCCCTCTCTGCCCCTACTATGAGAGAACTCAGACACAAACGTAATTTCATATCAGCTTGATTTTATTTTATTTTCGTTATTAGTGTTTGCAGTTGCTATAATATTCAGCATCTGTACTTTTGGCCAGTACTCAGCGGCCAGACCGCCAAGCATTTCTGAAGTGTCCAACCATGCCCCTACGGTACTGGTTGTCCACTGGGCCGGCTGGAATGACAGGGCTCTCCATGGTCTCTGGGACTTCCTCTGGTTCATTCTGATTAGCTGGAATGCCAGGGGTTTCCTTGGTCTTGGGGTCCTCCTCTGGTTCGTTCTGACTAGCTGGAAAACCAGGGGTCTCCATGGTCCTGGGACCTCCTCTTATTCATTCTGATTAGCTGGAAATGCAGGGGTCTCCATGGTCTCTGGGAACTCCTCTGTTTCATTCTGATTATCTGGCATGGCAGGGGTCTCCACGGTCTCTGGACCTGCTCTGGTTCATGCTGATCAGCTGGAACTGCAGGCTTCTCCATGGTCTCTGGGACGTCCTCTGATTCATTCTGACTAGCTGAAATGGCAGGGGTCTCCATTGTGTCTGGGACTTCCTCTGGTTCCTTCTGATTCAGCTCTTCATTCGCCTTGGAACTCTGGCTACAGAGCTTTGAGCATCTGATTTTCTTAAACTTTTTTGTGGTGGGAGTTTTCAGAGAAGTTGTCATGGGCAGCTTTGCCGGAATGGGACTGTTCACCCTCACAGTTACCCTGTCCACGAGGAGAAAACAAGACAGGGAGCAAGAATGGCACTGGTTTAGGGAAGAGTGTGAAGACAGGTGGGAACGATGGCTTCAGGAGAAGGGGTGTGCGCAGAGAAGGGTTATCTGCCATGCAGGGAGATGGGAGGTTGTCTTCGGGTAAGGGGGTCAATGGGCCAGAGGTATTTGGCTGGGTTCAGTTCACCTTGACCTCTATTGATAGGAGGTCTTCATCTTCCCCTGGGTAACAGGAGGTGGGTGTTCCATAACTACTCTGGAGCCTTGTGGCTTCCCAGGAACATCAGACATTTGGAGGACTCACAGTGGTCTACTCTGAGCCCCAGAGCACCCCTATATATACCCGTCCCCATGGAGCCTCACCCTCATGCTTTATGAGGTCAGCAAGTCCCTTCACCAGCCAATGGTGGCCCTGGGTGAGCTCTGATATCACAAAGCCCCATCCTGACATGTCTACCGAAGGATGGGAAGCAATTCAGATGATTTGCTGGGAGAAATGAGGCATTAGTAATGACCACAAGTCGCCTCCACACTCACCTGCCACCCTGACCTCTATGTCAATTCTGATGGGTCACACAGCAGGCAGAGTGCATCTCCTCCCAACCATGCCCCACAGCCACACTCCTCGGGCATTCATTCTGTTCTCTCTCAGCTTTCACCATTATCTAACTTTTCATATCTTGCCTAAACTCCCTCCATGACCACTAGGTTGTGTATAAATGTCTGTGGAATCCAGAATCATTGCTCGTTCATCTTGCAATGTGGGCTTAATGCACATTGAAGCCCATTGAATTCTGGGCCAGCTGACAAAACCTTTCCATCCCGCCTCCTTGTCTCAGTGTTCCCGGAGCTCACCTCCATTTTCTGGTCTCCAGTCAGAAACCCTTGTCTTCAGGCTGTGAGAATGCAGTAAATACACTTGCCCTTGCTCCACACGGAGCTGTTTCGTTTCAAGTCTAGGACTCAGGATCACCTCACTAGTAGTACTACCCAGGCTTGCGTTTGAACAGGGTGATGGGGAAGGGGCAGAGAAATGCATATTTCAGGTTGTTCTGGGGGATCCCATGAAGGAAATGCCCACCTGCGGCTGATTAGTATTCCCAGCAATGGGTGGAGCTTGCCCAGAGCTGTGTGAGCCTTGTGTGCAAAGGTCTTCTCAACACGTGCCCTCACATATCTCTTTTCTCATCTTGTTTTCTTGCTGGAAGCTCCTTTGGAGCTTACCTCTCAGTCAAAACCAAGGCGGAATTAATTTCCATGACCAGCTGCCACAAGCTTCCAGCCTCTTGGATGAAACACTGAGTCATCCTGTCCTGTGCATCTAGTTTCCATGGTCTCTCATTGAGCTGGTTGGCTCTGGAGGAAACAGTAATGGATTGTGTGCTCCACCTCAGTCCTCGTTTTTCCAATTGACTCCTATGGTCAAACAGCCTGAGGTGCATCCCTGGGGACAGTTTGTTGGCCTAGTGGGTCTTCCAGAGTTTCTGGTGAAGTGTTCACATCCTGTTGTCCATTTGTTGCTTACTCACCCAGAGTCCATCACTCTGTTGAATATTTTAAGAGGTAGAAAAATCACGCCATATAAAAAAACCCAAAAGGTGACTCTTATAATTTTGAGAAGATGTTAAAACCTGATAGAAAAATGTGCAAGAGGCACGAGCCAACACTTTATAAGAAAGATGTATCACTGGCCTTTAAATTTATGAAGACCTGTTTAAAGATGTGAGCAGCCAATTCACAAGAGGAGTATGGCACTAGCCCCGAACCCCATTAAGAACATTTTAAATCAATCGAAGTTAAGAAATATCATACTAAAATTCCCTTGAGAACTGAAACTCAGGCAGAAGTGGCATAGATTTAGTAATTGCAGAGACATTAGGATACCTGGAATAAATGTGTTTCGGGTGTTCTAAAAATAAAGAGAGTTATGGAAATCATAAAGTGGACCCCATTTGACCTTACTGATACGAAAAACATAGTTTCAGAAGAAGCCAATTTTAAGTGTTTCCTGATGGCTCAGATATTAAAAAAAATAAAAACAAACAAACAAACAAAAAAAAAAAAACACACCAGCAACATGGGAGACCAGGATTCAATCCCTGGGTTGGGAAGATCCCCTGGAGGGGAAATGGCAGCCTGCTCCAGTATGCTTGCCTGGAGAATCCCCATGGACAAAGGAACTGGCGGTCTACAGTCCATGCAGTCACAAAGAGTTGGACATGGCTGAACAACAAAGCACCACACAGTGCAGCACTTTGAATGTTTGTGAAAAAACTGAGGTAGGGAGGAAAGAGGGAGAAAGGGAAACAAGGGAAATGAAAGAAGGAAGAAAATACTCCATTGCTGCTGAGAACAGATGAACCAGAGATGTCCCCCAGCATGACAGCACCACGGATGTCCATCTGAGCACTCTTAGCCGGTTTGAAACAACCATCTCCAGCTTTGGTCCCACTCCTTCAACCAAACTCATGTACAGGGTTTACCACTAACAGGCTAATAGTCATCATGGTTTCTCCTCATTCAAATCCTGATTCACCCAGAAGTGAAAAAGACACGTGTGACCCAATGTTCATCACCCCACTGTTTACAATAACCAGGGCATGGAAGCAACCTAGATGTCCATCAGCAGACAAATGGGTAAGAAAGCTGTGATACGTAGACACAATGGAATATTGCTCAGCCATTAAGAACAACACATGTGAATCCATTCTAATGAGGTGGATGAAACTGCAGCCTATTATACAGGGCGAAGTAAGTCAGAAAGAAAAACACCAATACACAATACTAAGGCATATATATTGAATTTAGGAAGATGGAAATGGTAACCCTATATGGGAGACAACAAAAGAGACACAGATTTACAGAACAGTCTTTTGGACTCTGTGGGAGACGGTGAGGGTGGGATGATCTGAGAGAATAGCATTGAAACATGTATATTATCATATGTGAAAGGGATAGCCAGTCTGTGTTCGATGCATAAGACAGGGTGCTCAGGACCGGTTCACTAGGCTGACACAGAGGGATTGGATTGGGAGGAAGATAGGCGGAATCAGGATGGGGAATAAATGTACTTCCATGGCTGATTCATATCAAAGTATGGAAAAAACCACGAAAATATTGTAAAGTAAATACCCACCTATTGAAATAAATAAAATAAAATAGAATCCTTTGATAAAAAGGGCCTAATCAGTATTGACATTTTCACCTCCCAGATCGCCCTTCTTTTCCTTCCTTTCTTCTCTCCTTCCTCCCCCCTCTTTCTTTCCTTTTCTTTCGTATTATACAACTGTTAAAGCTTGCTTTCCATTTATAGTTATGACAAAGTCCTGGCTCTATTCCCCATGTTGTACAATGCATTCCTGAGCTCATCTTCCACCTAACTATCACTGTGTGCCTCCCATTCCCCCAACTCCTTATTGCCCCACCTTCTTCCCCTCCCCACTGATAACCAGTAGATGCTTCTCTCTATTTGTGCACCTCCATTATTATCATATTCTCTACTTTGCAGTATTTTTACATTCTATAAGTGATATCATACAGTATTTGTCCATCTCTGTCTGAGGTATTTTACTCAATATTCTACTTTCCATGTTGGGGAAAATGTCAATATCCCATTCTTTTGATGGGGCAGCTCCTTTGAATGTCTTTTGAACAAATGGCACTGCCCCCCTACACAAGACACATCTCCCCAGCTACGTTTCCATCTCTGCATTCACACAGAGAATCTCCAAGTCCTCTTCCTCTTCTCCCATGGGAAGTGTGTCTTTGAAGCTCAGTCTGGAACCAGTTCTTCCCCCTACTTTCTGCCAAACTGGACCTTCTTGTCCCATCTCCAACTCGACGGAAGCCATCTCCCTCCCTCCTCACATACTTATCCTTCCCTGCCCTCTCTGCCCCCACAATCAGAGAACTCAGAGACAAACATAATTTCACATCAGCTTGATTTTATTTTATTTTCTTTATTAGTGTATGCAGTTGATATAATACTCAGCGTCTCTACTTTTGGCCAGTACTCAGCGGTAAGACCCTCAAGTATTTCTGAGGTGTCTAGCAATGCACCGAAGTCACTGGCTGCCAACTGGTCCAGCTGGAAGGGCAGGGGTCTCCATGGTCTCTGGGACCTCCTCTGGTTCGTTTTGATTAGATGGAATGGCAGGGGCCTCAATGGGCTGAGGACCTCCTCTGGTTCGTTCTTATTAGCTGGAAATGCAGAGGTCTCCATGTTCTCTGGGACCTACCCTGATCATTCTGATTAGCTTGCAATGCAGGGTTCTCCATGGTCTCTGGGACCTCCTCTCCTTTGTTCTGATTAGCTGGAATGGCAGGGGTCTCCATGTTTCTGGGACCTCCTCAGGTTCATTCTGATTAGCTGGAAATGCAGTGGTCTCAATGGTCTCTGGGACCTCCTCTGACTCATTCTGTTTAGCTTGAATGGGGTGGGGTCTCCATGGTCTCTTGTACCTCCTCTGATTCATTCTGATTAGCTGGAATGGCACGGTTCTGCATGGTCTCAGGGACCTCCTCTGGTTCTTTTGTATTCAGCTGTTCATTCTACTTGGAACGCTGGCTACAGAGCTTTGAGCATCTGATTTTCTTAAGCTTTTTTGTGGTGGGAGTTTTCAGAGAAGTTTTCTTGAGCAGCTTTGCCGGAATGGGATTATTCACCCTCACTGTTACCCTGGCCACCTGGAGAAAACAAGACACGGAGCAAGAATGGCACTGGTTTAGGGAACAGTGTGAAGACAGGTGGGAAAGATGGCTTCAGGAGAAAGGTTGTGGGCAGAGAAGGGTTATGTGCCAGGCAAGGACAGGGGAGGGTGTCTTCTGGGGTGGGGTCGATGGGCAAGAGGAATTTGGCTGGGTTCAGTTCACCTTGACACTGCTTTTTTGACCTCAGTTAATAGGAGGTCTTCATCTTTTCCTGGGTAACAGGAGGTGGGTGTTCCATAACTACTCTGGAGCCTTGTGGCTTCCCAGACAACTCCGTCATTTAAAGGACTCACAGTGGTCTGCTCAGAACCCCTGAGCACCCCTGTATATACCCGCCCCCATGGAGCCTCACCCTCATGCTTTATGAGGTCAGCAAGTCTCTTCCCCAGCCAATGATGGCCCTGGGTGAGCTTTGACATCACAAAGCCCTATCCTGACATGTCTAGCGAAGGATGGGAAGCAATTCAGATGATTTGCTGAGAGAAATGAGGCATTAGTAATGCCTTCAAGAGGCCTCCAAACTCAGCTGCCACCCTCAACTCTATGTCAACTCTGATGGGTCACACAGCAGGCAGAGTGCATCTCCTCGAAACCTTGCCCCACAGCCACACTCCTCGGTCATTCATTCTGTTCTCTCTCAGCTTTCACCATTATCTATCTTTGCATATCTTGCCTAAACTCCCTCCATGACAACTAGGTTGTGTTTAAGTGTCTGTGGTAGCGAGAATCATGGCTCGTTAGTCCCGCAATGTGGTCTTAAAGCAACTTGAAGCCCATGGAATTCTGGGCCAGCCGACAGAAACCTTTAATCCTGTCTCCTTGTATCAGTGTGCCTGGAGTTCGCCTTCATTTTCTGGTCTACCGTCGGAAACACTTGTCTTCATGCTGTGAGAATGCAGTGAATACACTTGCCCTTGCTCCACACGGAGCTGTCTCGTTTCAAGTCTAGGACTCAGAGTTAACTCACCAGGAGTACTACCCAGGCTTGTGTTTGAACAGGGTGATGGGGAAGGGGAAGAGAAATGCATGTTTCATGTTGTGCTGGGGGATCACATGCAGGAAATGTCCACCTGCATCTGATTAGTATTCCCAGCAAGGGGTGGAGCTTGCCCAGAGATGTGTGAGCCTTGTGTGCAAAGGTCTTCTCAACAAGTGCCCTCCCAAATCTCTTTTCTCCTCTTGTTTTCTTGCTGGAAGCTCCCTTGGAACTTACCTCACAACAAAAAACAAGGTTGTATTCATTTCCATGTGCAGCTGCCACAAGCTTCCAGCTTCCTGAACGAAACACTTGTCATCCTGTCCTGTGCCTCCAGTTCCCACCATCTCTCATTGAGCTGGTTGGCTCTGGAGGAAAGGGGAATTGACTGTGTGCTTTACCTCAGTCCTCCTTTGTCCAATTGACTCCTAGGGTCAAACAGCCTGAGGTGCACCCCTGGGGACAGTTTGTTGTGTTAGTGGGTCTTCCTGGGTTTCCGGTGAAGTGTTCACATACTGTTGTCTATTTGTTGCTTAATCACCCAGGGTCCATCACACTGCTGAACATTTTAAGAGGTAGAGAAAGCACACCATAAACAAACCTAAAAGGTAACTCTTAGAATTTTTAGAAGATCTTACAACCTGATAGAAAAATGGACAAGAGGCACAAGACAAGTCTTTATAAGTAAGATGTATCACTGGCCTTTACTTTTATGAAGACATGTTTAAAGACATGAGCAGCCAATTCACAAGAAGAGTATGGAACTAGTCCCGAACCACGTTAGGAAAATATTTAATCTAACGAAGGTAAGAAAAATCACACTAAATTTCCCTCGAGAACTGAAACTCAGGCAGTAGTAGCATAGATTTTAGTAATTGCAGACAGAGTCATTAGGATACTTGGAATAAATGTGTTTTGTGTGTTCTCAAAATAAGGAGAGTCATGGAAATCATAAAATAGACCCCAATGATCTTACAGATATAAAAAACATAGTGTTAGCTGAAGCCCATTTTAAGGGTTTTCTGATGGGTCAGATAGTAAAAAAAAAAAAAACAAAAACACCTGCAACATGGCAGAGCAAATACAATGCCTGGGTTGGGAAGATCCCCTGGAGCGTTGAATGGCATCCTGCTCTAGTATGCTTGCCTGGAGAATCCCCATGGACAGAGGAGCCTGGTGAGCTACAGTCCATGGGGTCACAAAGAGTTGGTCATGGCTGAACAATGAAGCACAGCATAGTGCAGCACATTGAATATTTGTGAAAGAAATTCAGGTAGGGAGGAACGAGGGAGAAAGTGAAACAAGGGAAATGAAAGGAAGGATAGAAAATCCTCGGTTGCTGGTGAGAACAGAACAACCAGATGCCGGAGCCTGCCAGCAATTTAACTGGTCAAAACACTATTACCAGATTACCTAGGAAAAATAAGACTCAGAAAGAAGACTCAGAAAGAGAAAGATGAGTTTGAGAGGGACGGAGTCAGCTTGCATCTGACTCTGCCAACTTTATTGAAGAATACCATGCCTATATATATGCTAACAGGAGTTACTAAGAATAGATCGATGGTTTTGCATACGTGCAGAGCTACAGATGTTTTAAATTCCCACACATAAGATCAGTAAAGCATTAATTACCCTAGCGCCAACATGATTAAGATCAATAGAATATTAGATAGAAAACAGGCTTCATCAATAGAACATTATCTAGATGGAAAACAGGTTTCGAGCATGATGAGTTTATCAGCACCAGAAAACAGGCAAAAGGTCACCAGTGGGTTTTTTCCCTGAAGGAGACAAATGCCAGTGTATGCTTTAGCAAGAAGGGGTGGCAGGGCAAAGAGAGACCCTTTGTTCTCTCTTAGGGCCGTAAGGGGCCTGTATGTTCAGGCTGGCTCACTTCAGCTTCCCCTTTTCTTTAAACTATTGGCAAATATGTCTCCCTCAGGGGAACCCGTTGTGCCTGTAAATGAGAAAACAATCTTGTGTTTATCATCTCAGATATACATTGACAAATGCAGTGGCCAAAGGTTATTTCCACAAACCCATCGGGTATTGTTAGGAGTTACCCATCTTTTACCAGGATTATTGTTCCTAGTCTGATCTAGGCCACACAAAGGACTTATTAGTATCAAACGTCACATCTATCACAATTTTACATTTGTAGGTACGTAACAGTCCCATATGTTTCATCAGGTTTCCTGGGAGTGTTCGGTCTTCAAATGTTGGTATATAAGTCTTTTGCTCCCAGCAAATGTTGGCAGGGGTCAGTAGCTGGCCTTTTTCAGGGGTCATCCAGAAATACTCATCCCAAGCTTGATAATAATCACCTTCAAATTGATCAGGAGCATTGGGGGAAAGCTTGATTAATTACTGCACATGCCAATGTAAGAACAACATAGGCCAGAGCAGATCGGGGTTGAGCAGTGTCAGCGGCCATCCTTGTTGCTTGTAAGATGAACTCATGCATCCGCTGAGCTGTCGGGTATGCACCTCTCTGCTGTAGAGACAGCAGACTCATTTGCTGGTTCAGTGCTCTTCTCCGTCTGGTGTACCAGCTTTTCCGGGAGCCAGAGTGGTGTTTCGGCATCCTATGGAAAAACACATACATAACCCCTCCCCCAAATTAATACTGGATCTGGAATAGATACATGAACATAAGTGACCAAAGGAAGGAACATGAGTGACATCCATCTGCCAAAGGTGATTAGGTAAGAGTCCACGAAGGTTGACACCTAGATGAGGGACTAGAAGAAATTGAGGACAAACAGAACAAGATTTAACACTTTGTCGTGCAGTTTCTCGAGGGATTTGAAATTGCAGATGAAGGGTATTGCTATTTTGATGATGTAAGGTATGAACAATATATTTACTACCTGTAAACAAATTAAAAGGCTGTAAAAGACATTGAGAACAGACTTTGTGAACCACTGAAAGTTCGACTTCTTGAGCAGAGGTATATCCATTCTGCCAGGAAAAAGAAGTATTATTAACCACAAAAGCAGCAATTCCATTAGAAGATCCATCAGTAAAAACAGTTAGTGCATTTTGGATAGGGGAATTGGAAACATTTTTGGGGATGATAAATGAATGTTGACTAGCAAAATGTAAAACTTTGTCAGGAGGGAAATGATTGATAATCTGTCCTGTAAAAGAATCAAAAGCCAAAGCCCATGAATCATTAAACTGAAAAAGCCATTCCTGTTGTTCTTTAGTATAAGGCACATAAATGTAAGTAGGATCGGCCCCCAGCATTTCTCTGGAAAGACGTCTTCCTTTGGCTACAAGGAGGCTAATAAAATCAAAGAAAGGAGTAAGAACTTTTGAAGGTGATACAGGTAAATGGATCCAATATAAAGGGGCATCTTGATATAACACTGCCGTCAGAGTATGTTTCGAGGGAAGCATATATAATCCCCACGATCGAGAAAAGTCATAGTAGGTAGCAGAATGCTGAGAGAGGGCCTGTTCTACTAAGGCCAGAGCAGCTCGCCCCTCATTGTTTAGTGTTCTAGGGGAAGAAGGGTCAGTGGATCCTTTTAAAATATCAAACAAAGGCTTCAACTCTCCAGTAGTCAATTTTAGATAGGGACGGATCCAATTTATGTCCCCTAATAATTTCTGAAAGTCATTTAAAGTCTTCAGATTGTCTTTTCGAATCTGAAGTTTCTGCATTTGAAACGCTTCTCCCTCTAACCTAAACCCCAAATAAGAAAACGGCAGGGATCATTGTATTTTTTCAGAAGCAATTTGCAATCCAAATCTAGTTAATTGAAGCAATAGTAGGTCATACGCTTGCAAAAGAATACCCTCTATACAATGAGCAAGTAAAATGTTGTCCATATAATGAACCAAATAAACTTCAGGATAAGTCTTTCAAACGGGGTCAATTGCCTGATCAACAAAGTTTTGACAAAGTGTAGGGCTGTTAGCCATGCCCTTTGGAAGGACTTTCCAATGATATCTTCGTGCAGGCTGTTTAAAATTTGTAGAGGGAATACTAAAAGCAAAGTGATGACAATCGTTAGGATGTAGAATTATCATGTAAAAACAATCTTTTAAATCTATAATTATTTTATAGGTTACACGTGGTATCCCAGCAGGTGAGGGCAAGCCGGGCTGTAGTGGTCCCATAACCACCATAGTTTTATTAACTTTGTGCAGGTCTTGTAACAACCTCCACCTGCCGGACTTCTTTTTAATAACAAATATGGGGGAATTCCAAGGGGAGTTAGATGGCTCAATATGTCCTAATTGCAACTGCTCCTGTATCAATTGCTCAGCTGCAGAAATTTTCTCTTTAGTCAGGGGCCACTGATTAACCCATACAGGTTCATCAGATTTCCAGCTGATTGGGTCTGCATGGGTTACAGGAGAATCAGTAATCCCCATTAAAAACAACCTAATCCAGATCTAGAAGGTTTAGAAATAGGCATAACTGGTTGGGTAATACCTTGATTATTTCTTCCTAGCCCCTGCTGGGGAAGTAACCCTTGATTCATCATCATCTCAGAAATAATCTGATTTGGAGCAAAAATATAAACCCCCATTTGTTGCATTACATCTCTTCCCCATAAATTAACCGGGAGATGAGGGAGAATGAAAGGTTGAAAATCTCCCTCATGTCCTTCAGAGTCTCTCCAATGTAGCATACTGCTGCTCTGCTGTGGATTTTGAGATTGTCCTATTCCCTGTAACATGGAAAAGGCCTCCTGTTTGGGCCAATGCTCTTTAGCTATAACTGACACATCCGCACCAGTATCTAAGATCCCTGTAAATGTATTATTTTCAATAAAAAGATCTAGTTTGAGACGGTCAGCAGAAATGGACTGCACCCAATATACGTCAGAAAAGCCAAAACCATCAGTCTTTCATTCTCGTTTAGAAGCAGTTTTCCCCTCTAAATGAAGAGGTAGCAAAACCAGTTGTGCTATTCGTTGATTGGTGGGAATGCTAATTATATTTGAAGGTGCATGGGCCATAATTTTAAGTTCTCCCATGTGGTCTGCATCAATCACCCCTGGGGACACTGACGACCCTTTCATAGTCCAACTACTTCTACCAATAATTAGTCCTACAGTTCCTTTTGGTAACGGCCCAAAAACTCCAGTTGGAATGGATTGCATTCCCATATCAGGTGTTAATACTGTGTGGGTGGTGGCACACAAGTCCAATCCTGCGCTGCCTGGGGTGGCTCGGAAAAGGCTTTTAATGCTGGGTCGATTACATTTGACTGAGGCTCGGTCTGAAGTGCCCCATAACATTGTTCTGGGGCCTGGGGCTGGCCCCTCACCCAGTTTCCCGACTGTGGAGGAAGAGGTTGGCCTTCTATATTCATTTTTGATCTACAGTCCCTGGCCCAATGTCTTCCTTTTTTGCATCTGGGACATACATCAGGATTCTTTGTACTATCTAAATTATTTTTCTTAGGACATTGGGCCATACGATGTCCCAGTTGTCCACATGAAAAGCAACTACAGGGAGGCCCTCCCTTTTTCACACCACCGTTGTTCTTAATCTGTTGATATAAAATTTTCTTGATAGTTTTTCCCTGGATAGAAGCAGCCATAGACAATCCCTGAAGATAGGAAGGGCCAATGTCAGTGCAAATTCTTATATAATCTGTTAACCCCCCCTTTCTTCTATAAGGTCTCAAAGCAGCCTGAAAAGCAGCATTTGCGTTTTCATATGACATCTGTTTAATTACAATAATGCCAGCTTCTTCATCTCCAATAATTTTATACACAGCATCAAGTAACTGAGTGATGAAATCCTGATAAGGTTCGTCAGGTCCTTGCCTAATTTTTGATAAATCTTCAGTCTTTCTATTTGAAGCAGGGAGTTTTTTCCACGCTTTTAGTGCCACTTCATTAATCTGTGGGTAGGCTTGTTCAGGATAGTTTAACTGCTGATTAAGATCTCTAAATGCTCCTTCCCCCATTAACATGTCAAAGCTAACCTGCAGCCCATTACGGTGATTACGAGTTTCAATGCTGCTGCAGATCTCGCCATATTCCGAGCGCCACAAAAGATATTCACCTCCTGAGAGACAGGCCCGTGCAACAGCCTTCCAGTCATTTGGGGGCAAACATTGAGATGATAGACTGTCAATTATAGCTAAAGTAAACGGCACAGTAGGTCCGTATTGGGCACAAGCCTTTTTCAGCTCCTTCAGCTGTTTAAAAGGCAGAGGCTCATGATACCTGCGACGACTGGCATCTTCAAAAACAGGGAAGATCATAGAATATCCCTCAAGATTTTCACACTGATCTTGGGCTGCCTTCATAGCCATTTGAAGTGGTGAAAGGACTGGCTTTTTTAGGCTAGATGAGACGTATACAGGCTCTGTTGGAATCAAAGGCGCTTCTGCGAGCAGAGGGGGAAGGAGCAGGACGGGCGGCGGAAGCGGGTCAGGATCTAAACCTGCTACAACAGATGGCATTTTAGAATGCAACGGTTTTGCTGTATCCAAAGGTAATAAGTTGAGTTGTTCTATTCTCTGACATATGGATGTTAACATATCTCTAAGTTCAGAAAAAGGGGAGTCTTCATCTTTATTTTTGTGTTTAGTTACTATAAAGGCATCCCAATTTTCTTAATTATACTCAAAACCTGCTCATCTAAGTCGTCCCGGGCTTCAGGGGAAAGTTCTGAATCAGAATCTTGCTCCGGAACAATAGTCTCATCATTATTTTTTCTAGGACCTGGGATTATTGGGGAATCATATATGTGCTCCGCTACCCTCTGAGGAGTACTCAAACATTTGGGTGTTATAAGTTTTTCCGTTTAGACACTGAAACTCCTGTAGCTTTTAACAGAGAAACAAAGAACTCTCTACTATTACTTTGCCCCATGAGTTTTACTCTCAACTATACCCTCTCCAACCGCAATCATCCACAATACCTGTACTCGTAGATACTTTTTAAACTCATAGACACCTTTCTACCTCCCACTGGACAACTTTATTTCTTTGGGTGGCTGTACGCTGGAATTCGTTCCCGTCCCTGCTCGGGCGCTACTATGCCGGAGCCTGCCTGCAAACGAACTGGTCAAGAACACAATTACCACATTACCTAGGAAAAATAAGACTCAGAAAGAAGACTCAGAAAGAGAAAGATGGGTTTGAGAGGGACGGAGTCCGCTTGCGCCTGACTCCGCCAACTTTATTGAAGAATACCACGGCTATATATACGCTAACAGGAGTTATTAAGAATAGATCGAGGGATTTGCATACGTGCAGAGCTAGATATGTTTTAAATTCCCACACTTAAGTTCAGTAAACCAGTAATTATCCTAGCGCCCAACATGATTAAGATTAATAGAACATTAGATAGAAAACAGGCTTCATCAATAGAACATTATCTAAATGGAAAACAAGTTTCGAGCATGATGAGTTTATCAGCACCAGAAAAACAGGCAAAAGGTCACCGGTGTGTTTTTTCCATGCAGGAGACAAAGGCCAGTCTATACTTTAACAGGAAGGGGTGGCAGGACAAAGAGAGAACCTTTGTTCTCTCTTAGGACCGTAAGGGGCCTGTACATTCAGGCCGGCTCCTTGCAACCAGAGATGTTCCCCAGCAGGACAGCACCACACATGTCCATCTGAGCACAATCAGCCGGTTTGAAACAACCATCTCCATCTTTGGTCCCACTTCTTCAACCAAACTCATGTGCAGGGTTTACCACTACAGGCTAATAGTCATCATGGTTTCTCCTCATTCAAATCCTGAATCACCCAGAAGTGAAAAAGACACGTGTGCCCCAATGTTCATCACAGCACTGTTTACAGTAACCAGGACATGGAAGCAACCTAGATGTCCATCAGCAGACAAATGGGTAAGATAGCTGTGGTACATAGACACAATGGAATATTGCTCAGCCATTAAGAAGAACACATGTGAATCCATTCTAATGAGGTGGATGAAACTGGAGCCTATTATACAGAGCAAAGTAAGTCAGAAAGAAAAACACCAATACACTATACTAAGGCATATATATTGTATTTAGGAACTTTCCAGTCGGAAACCCTTTTCTTCAGGCTGTGAGAATGCAATGAATACACTTGCCCTTGCTCCACACAGAGCTGTCTCATTTCAAGTGTAGGACTCAGGGTTACCTCACTAGGAGTACTACCCAAGCTTGGGTTTGAACAAGATGATGGGGAAGGTGCAGAGAAATGCATACTTCAGGTTGTGCTGTGGCTCCCATGCAGGAAATGCCCACCTGCGGCTGATTAGTATTCCCAGCATGGGGTGGAGCTTTCCCAGAGCTGTGTGAGCCTTGTGTGCAAAGGTCTTCTCAACACGTTCCCTCACAAATCTCTCTTCTCATCTTGTTTTCTTGCTGGAAGCTCCCTTGGAGCTTATCTCACAGCAAAAACCATAGTGGAATTCATTTCCATGTGTAGCTGCCACAAGCTTCCAGCTTCTTGTACGAAACACTGAGTCATTCTGTCCTGTGCATCTAGTTCCCATGGTCTCTCATTGAGCTGGTTGGCTTTGGAGGAATCGGGAATGAATTGTGTGCTCCACCTCAGCCCTCATTTTTCCAATTGACTCGTAGGGTCAACCAGCCTGAGGTGCACCCCTGGGGACAGTTTGTTGGCTTCATGGGTCTTCCTCGGTTTCCTGTGAAGTGTTCAAATCCTGGTGTCCACTTGGTACTTACTCACCCAGTGTCCATCACACTGCTGAATATTTTAAGAGGTAGAAAAAGCACGCCATAAGCAAACCCAAAAGATGACTCTTAGAGTTTTGAGAAGATCTTAACACCTGATATAAAAATGGGCAAGAGGCACGAGCCAACACTTTATAAGAAAGATATATCAATGGCCTTTAAATTTATGAAGGCATGTTTAAACATGAGCAGCCAATTCACAAGAAGAGTATGGACCTAGACCCGAACCATGTTAAGAACATATTAAAGCTCATGAAGGTTAGAAAAAGCATACTAAAATTCCCTTGAGACCTGAAATCCAAGCAGAAGCAGTGTAGATTTTAGTAACTGCAGACAGAGACTTTAAGATACTTGGAATAACTGTGTTTTGTTTATTCTAAAAGTAAGGAGAGACGTTTAAATCCTAAAATAGACTGCATTTGATCTTACAGATATGAAAAACATAATGTCAGATGAAGCATATTTTAAGGGTTTCCTGATGGCTCAGATAGTAAAAAAAAAAAAAAAAAAAATACCCACCTGCAACATGGGAGACCAGGATTCAATCCCTGGGTTGGGAAGATCCCCTGGAGGGGGGAATGGCAGCCTGATCCAGTATGCTTGCCTGGAGAAACCCCATGGACAGAGGAGCTTGGGGGGCTAGAATTCATGGTGTCACAAAGAGATGAACATGGCTGGCAATGAAGCACATCACAGCACAGCACTTTGAATGTTTGTGAAAGAAAGGCAGGTAGGGAGGAAGGAGGGAGAAAGGGAAACAAGGGAAATTAAAGGAAGGAAAGAAAATCCTCCATTGCTGGTGAGAACAGAGCAACCAGAGATGTCCCCCAGTAGGACAGCACCAAACATGTCCATCTAAGCACTCTCAGACGGTTTTAAACAACCATCTCCAACTTTGGTCCCACTCCTTCAACCAAACTCATGTGCAGGGTTTACCACTAACAGGCTAATAGTCATCGTGGTTTCTCCTATTCAAATCGTGATTTACCCAGATTTGAAAATGACACGTGTGCCGCAGTGTTCATCACAGCACTGTTTACAATAACCAGGGCATGGAAGCAACCTAGATTTCCATCAGCAGACAAATGGATAAGAAAGCTCTGGTACATAGGCGCAATGGAATATTGCTCAGCCATTAAGAAGAACACATGTGAATCCATTCTAATGAGGTGGATGAAACTGGAGCCTATTATACAGAGCGAAGTAAGTCAGAAAGAAAAACACCAATAAACTATACTAAGGCATATATATTGAATTTAGGATGATGGAGATGATAACCCTATATGCGAGACAGCCAAAGAGACACAAGAGAACAGTCTTTTGGACTCTGTGGGAGACGGTGAGGGTGTGATGATCTGAGAGAAGAGCATTGAAACATGTATATTATCATATGTGAAAGGGATAGCCAGTCCATGTTCTATGCATAAGACAGGGTGGTCACGGCTGGTGCCCTTGGCTGACCCAGAGGGATGGGATGGGGAGGGATGTGGGAGGAGAAATCAGGATGGGGAACACATGTACACTCATGGCTGATTCATGTCAATGTATGGCTAAATCCACCACAATATTGTAAAGTAATTGTTATGCTCGATGTCCGAATCCCCGAGTGGGAAGAGAGAAGGCCTTCAAGACAATGCAACTCGCTGAAACGGAAGTTTATTACTGACTTGAGCCAAGTCTCTCCGCCTGCAACCAATGCAGTAGTTAGAGTCAGGGAGCCCCGAGCCCAAGTGGTTACACAAATTTATAGAGTGAGGAGCGGATTGGTTACACGTTTGCAAAGCAATTTCATTGGTCAATACTTTCGTGCGCGCGGGTCTTTCCTGGGTGTTTCCGCCCCATTCCTAATTTCCTAATTGACAAACATTGGTCAGTGTTAAGTGAAAGCTAATTCGTCCTAAAAGGCAAACAGTGGTCAGTGTTAAGTGAAAGCTACCTGATAATCTTATCAAGCAGGACGGCCTATTCCTAATCTAAGCTGCATTACTTCTGTTCGCCTCACATTCCCCTCTGTCTGTTGTTCAAGTAGAGGAATCTTCCTCTTTTCCATCTTGGGCCGCTGACACTATAAGTGGACCCAGGAGGGTGGATTCCTGAGGTCTCCTTGAGCAGCTCATGAGTCTTCTCGTCACTGATCAGCAGGAGAATTAGGAGACCTCCCTGCGGACGAGTTTCAGTACGGGTGAGGACTCCTCTTTCATTTCCTGTTCTTCCGATGTGGCTCGCCGCATGTGATTGCAGTGAACCTAGGGTCCAACCCCGTAGAAGTGGTATGGAGAACAACACAAGGGCCTTTCCATCTAGGTTTTAAGGGCAGCTTATAAGGGGTGTCACGTGCCTGAAAGAATGTGAAGGGAAGGAGGCACACCCGTCCCTGCCAGTCTCTATTGCCAACTTTTTCAAAATTTCTTTTAGGGTCCGATTCATTCTCTCAACCTGTCCTGAGCTCTGGGGATTATATTCACAATGTAACTTCCATTTTGTCCCCAGAGCTTGGGCCAACCCTTGTACAATCTGGCTCACAAAGGCAGGTCCGTTATCAGAGCCCATAGTCACCGGCAGCCCGTACCTAAGCATTATCTCCTCTAAGATCGTTTTAGCAACCACTATTGCTGTCTCTCCCTTAGCGGGGAAGGCTTCCACCCACCCTGAGAAGGTATCTACCAGAACCAACATATAGCAATACCCGTACTTGCCTGGCCTTACCTCAGTGTAATCTATCTCCCAGTGTTGCCCTGGCTCTTCCCCTCAGTACCTTGTTCTCGTGTGCTGCTTTTTCCCTGTCCTCATCAGCTGGCATGCTTTGCAAGCCTGGATTATCTCTCGTCTAGTTGTATTTTCCTCAAACACTGATCAGCACGCAGATTCAGTCCATATTTGCTTTCATTTATCTACTGAGTGTACCCAAGCTTCTTCTTCAGACTCTGGCATCTCAGGGGGAGGAGGGCGAGGGAGCCTGAAGTAGACCTTCACAGAGTGCAGTCAGAGTGCTGATCATGATGATGCGGGCAAAGAGTCCCTTCCATACACCTCTAAATCCAAGTCTCTTGAGGACCTGAGAGGCATTGCTACCCTTCTCTTTATGCAACACAGACACCACGGAATCAGCAACAGTACGTTCAAAGCAGGCAAACTTCATCATGGTGTATGGTATCTGTCTCATCCAAAGAGGAGCAACCCCCTTGTAGAATGCCTTTAAGCCTTCTTCCTTATACATTTTGGGAGCTGCATCCCTCAGAGTGTTAGCATAACCTGGTTGGGTTTGAATTCGAACCTTAGCAGCTTCCATAGGAGCCAGAGCAATGTCAGCAAAGAATTCAGCACTGGCAGAGGCAGCCAAATACAGTGATGTGTGCCACAGATAGGCACTCTCCTCTCCAAGCATGTACTTCATAAAAGCCAAACTTGCAGAGCCCCTGCAGGGAGTAGCCAATGAGGGTCGGGGCCCATCCTTTGGCCAAACCACGGAAACCATTCTCTTTGAGTGTAACTGAAAATCCATTAAGAATGCCCTTGTACTTCTGTAGGTCCACCTGCATACGGCATTTCACTAAATCCAGAGGAACAACAGCAGTGTGTGTCAGACCACAACTTAAGACCCCACCAAAGCCACACAGTGCATAAAACTTCGCGGAGCCATATTCACAACTGTACTCTTCTACCGCGGTGGCTCCCGCTTTCCTTTGCCCATCTTTTACATAGCTGCTCCCATCAGTGAACCATCATGGAGCTACAAACAGCTGGAATGGCTTATTTTGGGTTAGGTAGGGCAAGGGCTGGGGCTTCTAGTAGGGCCCGTCTGAGTGTCTGGAAAGCCTGTTTCATTGTCTCAGTCCAAGTCCAGCTTGGGGTCTCTTTACTTCCCTCATACAAGGGCCGGGCCTTCTCAGCAAACCCCATGGTCCACAGTCTGCAATATCCAACAGTCCCCAGAAACTCTCTCACCTGGCGGGGGGTCTTGGGCCTTCATGGCCTGGGTTAGCCAACTTTGCCCCTGCCTGATCTTATACCCCAAACAGGTGACCTCTTGCCGGGCTATTAGCAGAAGGACCTCTGGGTGGCAAGTCCGATATTCGTAGAGGTCCTCACTCAGAGCCTCTTGAAGCTCTGTGGGATTACTGGTTGGCCTTCCCCCTCAGTCCACTCAAAGGCAAATATCTCCTGGCCCTGGGACGCCAGGGGTAGGCTGAAAAAGGCATCTTTCAAGTCCAACACAGTGTACCAAGTGTACTCAGGCAGCAAACTGCTCAGGAGGGTATACGGGTTAGATGGCACTCACTGTTTGTTGACTTCTCACAGGTAATCTGTCCCCCCTGGCTTCTTTACCGGCAGTAAGGGGGTGTTCCAAGGGGATTGACACCGCTTGAGAATTCCGGCATTCATGAGACGTCGAATGTGGGGAGTGATCCTCCACCGAGCTTCCTGGCTCATGGGGTACTATCTCACCCTCACAGGAGTTGCCTAGGCCTTTAGCTTGATGACGACCGGATGTCTGTTTGGCCAGTCCCATCCCTGCCGTTTCAGCCCAGGCCAACGGGTATTTATTCATCTCTTAAGGCTAGGGATCCAAGTCCATCCATGACTGTCATTCTCCCAGCTCTGTAGGCTTAACTGAATAAAACCCAATGGCCTCTCCTTTCTTCCACAAAATCTTAGCATAATCAGTACTGCTATGACACAGGAATGGGATCTCATTTCTCTCCATTTCCTGCTTTAACCACTCTCTCCCCAAGAGTTCTCACCTGCTTAAGCCCCTCTCTAGAAGGGGGAGATGTTTTCACAATATCATCAATAGCCCACCACTGATCAGCAAGGTAAAGTGCCACAGCTGTGAGTGAGTCCTCAGGTGCAAAAGAGCAAGAACTTTCTGGGTCTGATCTCCATCATAGAGAGGTACAAAGTCTACATTTTACAGGCTAATAGGCAGCAGAATTTTCCAGTTCCTCATGACTGCAATTATCCAACATATACCCAGGACTCGGGGAGGGGTGCCGAGTCTTGACTCCCCTAGTCACTGTCTTCCCCCGCATATAGAACTCGAGTTCCAGGGGAGATTCTCTCTCTGGGTCATACCTCTCCTCAGGTCCCTCTTAGGGCACTCGTTTTTCCAGCGCCCCTGTTCTTTGCAGTAGGCGCACTGATCTTTCTTTAGGGCCTGCCATTTTGATTTCTGTTTTTCTCCCATAATCTGGGCTAGCTCCCTCTGGTTCTTCCGGTTTTCCCTCGTTCTGTATTCTCTATCTTCCTTCCTGATCTTCTCAGCTAATTCCCTTTCCTCCCGTCGAATTTGTTCTTCCCTTTCTTCTGGGGTCTCCCTATTATTAAATACCTTTTCAGCTGCTTTCAATAAATCCTGTATCATCTGTTCTCCCAATCTCTCTATCTTTTGTAATTTCTTCCTAATATCTGGGGCTGCCTGATTTACAAACGCTAACAGAACTGAAGCGCGTGACTCCTCAGCCTGGGGATCCATAGGTGTATATTGCCTGAAAGCTTCCATTAGCCTCTCTAGGAAGGCTGCCGGGCTCTCAGTGGGCTCTTGCCTTACTAAATTTACCTTTGCCAAATTTGTTGGCTTTCTTGCTGGGGCCCACAGGACAGCCATCAGAGTCTGGCGGTACACTCGGAGACACTCCTTACCTTCCGCTCGGTCAAAATCCCAGTTAGGCCACAACAGAGGAAACCCCTCATCCACGAGATGAGGCTGGGCCGTTGGCCTCCCGTTGGCCCCTGGGACCCGTTTCCATGTTTCTGCCAGAATTCGCTCCTGCAACAGCTGCTGACAATCGTAGTGAAAGGAGAGTTTCACCTGGTTGGGCTCTAGTTATAGAGGCTCACTTATTGTAGGGCCTTCAGAGTCTGCCAGAGCCCTGGATAACTCATCAATAACTAGAGCCCTGGCCGGGACTCATCAATTGCCCCCACAACTGCTTGACTGTTCACTGAAACTCCTGAAAAGAATGGGAATTGAACCAGAGACAATGCCAGCACACACACAAACACGGACAATCACGGAGAGCCAAAGACAAACACACGGGTTTGTCTGACAAATGTAGGCCAACAACACAGCACTGGGTTTTTGGGCCCCCTGACCAGACTCGGGATCAGGAGAGGAACTTTCCTTCCCACAGAGCCAGCTGCCTTCCAGCGTGCTCGCTGGCCTTGGCCTTTATCCGGCTGGAGAAAGCTTTCTCCTGTGCCAGATACCTTCCTTCTTCACAGCAGGTCCCCGGAATTACTCTGGACTTCCTGTGCCAGATACCTTCCTGCTTTACAGCAGGTCCCTGGAATTACTCTGGACTTCCTGTGCCAGATACCTTCCTGCTTTACAGCAGGGCCCCGGAATTACTCTGGACTTCCTGTGCCAGATACCTTCCTGCTTTACAGCAGGGCCCCAGAATTACTCTGCACTTCCTGTCCTGCTGAGACAATGCAGGCACACACACAAACACAGAGAGCCAAAAACAAACAAATGGACAGCTGACAACACAGCCCTGGGTTTTTGGGCCCCCTGAGTTTTCCTGAGCACCAGTGCTATTACCTATCCTTCCCCTCTGTCCTGGAAGTGTTCTATTCCCCCGGTAAAGGGATCCTGGACGAGCCCCCAAATGTTATGCCCGATGTCCAAATCCCTGAGCAGGAAGAGAGAAGGCCTCCAAGACAATGCAAATCGCAGGAAGGGAAGTTTATTACTGACTCGAGCCAGGACTCTCCGCCTTCAACCAAAACAGTGGTGCGAGTCAGAGAGCCCCGAGACCAAGCTGTTACACAAATTGATAGGGTGAGAAGCAGATTGGTTACACGTTTGCAAAGCAGTTTCATTGGTCAATATTTTCACGCGCGCGGAATTTCCTGGGTGTTTCCATCCCGTTCCTAATTTCCTAACTGGCAAACATCAGTCAGTGTTAAGTGAAAGCTAATTGGTCCTAATAGGCAAACAGTGGTCAGTGTGAAGCGAAAGCTACCTGATAATCTAACCAAGTAGGAGGGCCTACACTTAATCTAAGCTGTGTTACTTCACTCGTCTCACAGTAATTACCCACCAATTAAAACAAATAAAATAAAATAAAATACATTCCTTTGCCAAAAAGGGCCTAATCAGTATTGGCATTTCAACCTCCAAAAACGCCATTCTTTTCCTTCCTTTCTTCCCTCCTTCCTCCCCCCTCTTTCTTTCCTTTTCTTTCTGATTATACAACTGTTAAAGCTTACTTTCCATTAATAGTTATGACAAAGTCCTGGCTCTATTCCCCATGTTTTACAATGCATTCCTGAGCTCATCTTCCAACTAACTATCACTTCGTGCCTCCCACACCCCCACCTCTGTATTGCCCCACCCTCTTCCACTCCCCACCTCTAACCAGTAGATGCTTCTCTATATCTGTGTGCCTCTGTTTTTATCATATTCTCTACTTTGCGGTATGTTTACATTCTATAAGTGATATCATACAGTATTTGTCTATCACTGTCTGACTCATTTTACACAATATTCCACCTGCCATGTTGCTGCAAATGTCAATATTCCATTGTTTTGATGGGGCAGCTCCTTTGTATGACTTTGGAACAAATGGCACTGCCCCCCAACACATGACACAGCTCCCCAGCTAAGTGTCCATGTCTGCACTCACGCAGAGAAACTCCAAGTCCTCTTCCTCTTCTCCCATGGGAAGTGTGTCTTTGAAGCTCATTCTGGAACCAGTTCTTCCCCCTACTTTCGGGCAACCTGGACCTTGTGGTCCCATCTCCAATGCCACAGAACACATCTCACTCCCTCCTCACACACTTAACATTTCCCTGCCCTCTCTGCCCCCCACTATCAGAGAACTCAGAGACAAACTTAATCTAACATCAGGTTGATTTTATTTTATTTTCGTTTTTAATGTATGCAGTTGCTATAATATTGAGCATCTGTACTGTTGGCCAGTAATCAGTGGCTAGACACCAGAGCAATTCTGACGTCTCTAGCAATGCGCCGAAATCACTGGCTGTCCACTGTTCCAGCTAGAATGGCAGGGATCTCCATGGTCTCTGGGACCTCCTCTGGTTTGATCTGATTAGCTGGAATGGCAGGGGTCTCCATGGTCTCTGGGACCTCCTCTGATTCCTTCTGATTTTCTGGAAATGCAGGGGTATCCATGGTCTCTGGGACCTCCTCTGGTTCATTCACATTAGCTGGAAATGCAGGTGTCTCCGTGGTCTCTGGGACGTGCCCTGGTTCCTTCGTATTACCTGGAATGGCAGGGATCTTCATGGTCTCTGGGACCTCCTCTGGTCCAATGATTAGCTGGAATGGCAGGGGACTCCAAGGTGACTGGGGCCTCCTCTGGTTCCTTCTGATTAACCGGAATGTCAGGGGTCTCCATGATCTCTGGGACCTCCTCTGGTTCCTTCTGATTCAGCTGTTCATTCACCTTGGAACACTGGCTACAGAGCTTTGAGTATCTGATTTTCTTAAGCTTTTTTGTGGTGGGAGTTTTCAGAGAAGTTGTCTTGGGCAGCTTTGGCGGAATGGGATTATTCACCCTCACGGTTTCCCTGGCCACCTGGAAGAAACAAGACAGGAAGCAAGAATGGCACTGGTTTAGTGAGGAGTGTGAAGACAGGAGGGAAAGATGGATTCAGGAGAAGGGGAGTGGGCAGAGAAGGATTATGTGCCAGGCAAGGACAGGAGAGGGTGTCTTCTGGGGTGGGGTCGATGGGCAAGAGAAGTTTGGCTGGGTTCAGTTCACCCTGACATTTTTTTCTGTACCTCAATTAATAGGAGGTCTTCATCTTCTCCTGTGTGATAGGAGGTGGGTGTTCTATAAATACTCTGGAGCCTTGTGGCTTCCCAGTAACCTCAGTCATTTGGAGGACACACAGTGGTCTGCTCAGAGACCCTGAGCACCCCTATATGTACCCGACCCCATGAAGACTCACCCTCATGCTTTATGAGGTCAGCAAGTCTCTTCCCCAGCCAAGGATGGCCCTGGGTGAGCTTTGACATCACAAAGCCCCATCCTGACATGTCTAGCGGGGGATGGTGAGCAATTCAGGTGATTTGCTGGTAGAAATGAGGCGTTAGTAATGCCCTCAAGAGGCCTACAAACTACCCTTCTACACTCACTTCTATGTTAACTCTGATGGTTCACACAGCAGGCAGAGTGCATCTCCTCCAGACGTTTCGACAGAGCCACATTCCTCGGGCATTCATTCTGTCCTCTCTCAGCTTTCACCGTTATCTAGCTTTTCATATCTTGCCTAAACTCCCTCCATGACAACTAGGTTGTGTTTAAGTGTCTGTGAAAGCAAGAATCATTGCTCATTCGTCCTGCAATGTTGTCTTAATGCACCTTGAAGCTCATTGGATTCTGGGACAGCTGACAGAATCCTTTCCATCCCGCCCCCTTTTCTCAGTGTGCCCAGAGCTCGCCTCAATTTTCTGGTCTCCAGTTGGAAACCCTTTTCTTCAGGCTGTGAGAATGCAGTGAATACACTTGCCCTTCCTCAACGCAGAGATGTCTCGTTTCAAGTCTACGACTAAGGGTCACCTCACTAGGAGTATTACCCAGGCTTGTGTTGAACAGGGTGATGGGGATGGGGCAGAGAAATGCATGTTTCATGTTGTGCTTGGGGATCCCATGCAGGAAATGCCCTCCTGCAGCTGATATGTATTCCCAGCAAGGGGTTGAGCTTGCCCAGAGCTGTCGGAGACCTGTGTGGAAAGATCTTCTCACCATGTGCCCTCACAAATCTCTTTTTTCATATTGTTTTCTTGCTGGAAGCCTCCTTGTAGCTTACCTCAGAGCCAAAACCAAGGTGGAATTCAATTCCATGAGCAGCTGCCACAAGATTCCAGCTTCTTGAATGAAACACTGAGTCATCCTGTCCTGTGCATCTAGTTCCCATGGTCTCTCATTGAGCTGGTTGGCTCTGGAGGAAAGGAGAATGGATTGGGTGCTACACCTCAGTCCTCATTTTTCCAATTGATTCGTAGTGTCAACCAACCTGAGCTGCAGCCCAGGGGACAGTTTGTTGGCTTAGTGGGTCTTCCTGGGTTTCCTGTGAAGTGTTCACATGCTGTTGTCCATTTGTTGCTTACTCACCCAGGGTCCAAAACACTGCTGAACATTTTAAGAGGTAGAAAAAGCACGCCGGAAACACACCCAGAAGATGACTCTTAGAATTTTGAGAAGATCTTAAAACTGATAGAAATATAGGCAAGAGGCAAGAGCCAACACTTTATAAGAAAGATGTATCAGTGGCCATTAAGTTTATGAAGATATTTTAAAGACATGAGCAGCCAATTCACAAGAAGAGTATGGAACTAGACACGAACAAGGTTAAGAACATATTAAATCTAACGAAGGTACGAAAAATCATACTTAAATTCCCTTGAGAACTGAAACTCAGACAGAAGTGGCAGAGATTTTAGTAGTTGCAGACAGAGACATTAGGATACATGGAATAAATGTGTTTTGTGTCTTCTCAAAATAAGGAGAATCATGGAAATCCTAAAATATTCCCCATTTGATCTTACAGATATGAAAAATATAGTGTCAGATGAAGGCAATTTCAAGGGTTTCCTGATGGCTCCAATAGTAAAAAAAAAATAAAATAAAATAAAACCCACCTGCAACATGGCAGACCAGGATTCAATCCCTGGGTTGGGAAGATCCCTGGAGGGGAAATGGCAGCCTGCTCCAGTATGCTGCCTAGAGAATCCCCATGGACAGAGGAGCCTGGAGGGATACATTCCATGGGATCACAAAGAGTTGGACATGGCTGAACAATGAAGAAATGCACAGTGCAGCACATTGAAAGTTTGTGAATGAAATTCAGGTAAGGAGGAAAGAGGGAGAAACGGAAACAAGGGAAGTGAAAGAAAAGAAAGAAAACCCTACGTTGCTGGCTAGAACAGAGCAACCAGAGATGTCCCCCAGCAGGACAGCACCCCACATGTCCATCTGGGCACTCTCAGCCAGTGTGAAACAACCATCTCCAACTTTGGTCCCACTCCTTCAAGCAAACTCATGTGCAGGGTTTACCACTAACAGGCTAATAGTCATCATGGTTCTCCTCATTCAAATCCTGATTCACCCAGAAGTGAAAAAGACACGTGTGTCACAATGTTCATCACAGCACTGTTTAAAATATCCAGGGCATGGAAGCAACCTAGATGTCCGTCAGCAGACAAATGGGTACGAAAGCTGTGGAACATAGACACAATGGAATATTGTTCAGCCATTAAGAAGAACACATGTGAATCCATTCTAATGAGGTGGATGAAACTGGAGCCTTTTATACAGAGCGAAGTAAGTCAGAAAGAAAAACACCAATACACTATACTAAGGCGTATATATTGAATTTAGGAACATGGTGATGATAACCCTATATGGGAGACAGAAAAAGAGACACAGATTTACAGAACAGTCTTTTGGACTCTGTGGGAGACGGCGAGTGTGGGATGATCTGGGAGAAGAGCATTGAAACATGTATATTATCATTTGTGAAAGGGATACCCAGTCCATGTTCAATGCATAGACAGGGTGTCTAGGACTGGTACACTGGGCTGACCCAGAGGGATTGAATTAGGAGGAGATGTTAGGGGGAACCAGGATGGGGAATACATGTACTCCCATGGCTAATTCATGTCAATGTGTGGCAAAAACCATCACAATATTGTGAACCAAATACCCACCAATTAAAATAAATAAAATAAAATAGAATCCTTTGATAAAAAGGACTTAAGCAGTATTGAATATTTGACCTCCAAAAGTGCTCTTGTATTTCTTCTTTTCCTCCCTCCTTCCTCCCCCATCTTTCTTCCCTGTTCTTTATGATTATACAAATGATAAAGGTTGCTTTCCATTTATAGTTGTGACAAAGTCCTGGCTCTATTCCCCATGTTGTAAAATGCATCCCTGAGCTCATCTTCCACCTAACTATCAATGTGTGCCTCCCACTCCCCCACCTCTGTATTGCCTCGCCCTCTTATCCTCTCCGCTGGTAATCAGTAGATGCTTCCCTATATTTGTGCACCTCCATTATTATCATATTCTCTACTTTGAGGTATGTTTACATTCCATAAGTGATATCATACAGTATTTGTCAATCTATGTCTGAGGTATTTTACTCAATATTCTACCTTCCATGTTGCTGCAAATGCCAATATTCCACTCTAATGAAGGGGCAGCTCCTTTGTATGCCTTTTCAAAAAATGGCATTACCACACACACCCCCCCCACACACACACACACACGACACAGCTCTCCATCTAAGTGTCCATCTCTGCACTCTCATAGAGAAACTCCACGTCCTCTTCCTCTTCTCCCATGGGAAGTGTGTATTTGAATCTCAGTCTAGAACCAGTGCTTCCCCCTACTTTCTGGCAACCTGGACATTCTGGTACCATCTCCAACTCCACAGAAGCCATTTCCTTCCAGCTCACACAGTTATCCCTTCCCTGCCCTCTCTGCCCCCCACTATCATAGAACTCAGAGACAAATATAATTTCACATCAGCTTGATTTTATTTTATTTTCGTTTTTAGTGTATGCAGTTGCTATAATATTCAGCATCTGTACTTTAGGCTAGTACTCAGCGGCCAGACCCCCAAGCATTTCTGAGATGTCTAGCCAGGTCCCGAGGTCACTGGCTGTCCACTGATCCAGCTGGAATGGCAGGGTTCTCCCTGGTCTCTGGGACCTCCTCTGGGTCTTTCTGATTAGCTGGAATGGCAGGGGTCTCCATGGTCTCTGGGTGCTCCTCTGGTTCATTCTGATTAGCTGGAATGCAGGGAACTCCATGCTCTCTGGGACCTCCTCTGAGTCATTCTGATTAGCTGGAATGGCAGGGGGTCCATCGTGTCTGGGATCTCTTCTGGCTCCTTCTAATTACCTGGAATGGCTTGGGCCTCCATGGTCTCTGGGACCTCCTTTCGTTCCTTCGATTCGGCTGTTCATTCCCCTTATTCTCTGGCTACAGAGCTTTGAGCATCTGATTTTCTTAAACTTTCTTGTGGTGTGAATTTTCAGAGAAGTTTTCTTCAGCACCTTTGGCAGCATGGGATGATTCAACCTCACAGTTACCCTGGCCATCTGGAGAAAACAAGACACGGAGCAAGAATGGCACTGGTTTAGGGAAGAGTGTGAAGACAGGTGGGAACGATGACTTCAGGAGAAGGGGTGTGGGCAGAGAAGGGGTATGTGCCAGGCAAGGAGAGGGGAGGGTGTCTCCTGGGGTGGGGTCAGTGGGCAAGAAGAGTTTGACTGCGTTCAGTTCACCTTGATATATTTTCTGGACCTCAATTGTTAGGAGGTCTTCATCTTCTCCTGGGTAACAGGAGGTGGCTGTTCCATAACTAGTCTTGATAGTTGTGGCTTCCCAGTCAGCTCAATCTTTTGGAGGACTCACAGTGGTCTGCTCAGAGCCCCTGAGCACCCCTATATATACTGTCCCCATAGAGCCTCACCCTCATGCTTTATGAGTTCAGCAAGTCTCTTCCCCAGACAATGGTGGCCCTGGGTGAGTTTGACATCACAAAGCCCAATCCTGACATGTCTAGCGGAGGATGGGGAGAAATAGATGATTTGCCTGGAGAAATGAGGCATGAGTAATGCCCTCAAGAGGCCTCCAAACTCACCTGCCACCCTCACCTCTGTGTCAACTCTGATGGGTACCACAGCAGGCAGAGTGCATTTCCTCCAAACCTTGCCCCTCAGCCACACACCTCGGGCATTCATTCTGTTCTCTCTCAGTTTTCACCATTATCTAGCTTTTCATATCTTGCCTAAATTCCCTCCATGACAACCAGGTTGCATTTAAGTGTCTGTGGAAGCGAGAATCATTGCTCTGTCGTCCTGCAATGTGGTCTTAATGCACCTTGAAGCCCATTGAATTCTGGGCCAGCCGACAGAAACCTTTCCATCCCGCCTCCTTGTCTCAGAGTTCCCAGGCTCGCCTCGGTTTTGTGGTCTCCAGTCGGAAACCCTTTTCTTCAGGCTGTGAGAATGCAGTGAGTACAATTGCCCTTTCTCCACACGGAGCTGTTTCATTTCAAATCTAGGACATAGGGTCACCTCACTAGGAGTGCTACCCAGGCTTGGTTTTGAACAGGGTGATGGGGAAGTGGCAGAGAAATGAATGTTTCCATTTGTGCTGGTGGATGCCATGCAGGAAATGCTCACCTGCAGCTGATTAGTGTTCCCAGCAAGGGGTAGAGCTGGCCCAGAGCTGTGTGAGCCTTGTGTGGAAAGGTCTTCTCAACACGTGCCCTCACAAATCTCTTTTCTCATCTTGTTTTCTTGCTGGAAGCTCCCTTGGAGCTTACCTCACAGCCAAAACCAAGGTGGAATTCATTTCCATGAGCAGCTGCCACAAGCTTCCAGCTTCTTGGAAGAAACACTGAGTTATCCTGTCCTGTGCATCTAGTTCCCATGGTCTCTCATTGAGCTGGGTGGCTCTGGAGGAAAGGGGAATGGATTGTGTGCTCCACCTCAGTCCTCGTTTGTCCAAATGACTCATAGGGTCAACCAGCCTGAGGTGCACCTCTGGGGACAGTTAGTTGGCTTAATGGGTCTTCCTGGGTTTCCCGTGAAGTGTTCACATCCTGCTGTCCATTTGTTGATTACTCACCCTGGGTCCATAACACTGGTGAACATTTTAAGAGGTAGAAAAAAACAAGCTGTAAACAAACCCAAAATATGCCTCTTAGAAATTTTAGAAGATCTTAAAAACTGGTAGAGAAATTGACAAGAGGCACGAGCCAACACTTTATAAGAAAGATGTATCACTGGCCTTTAAATTGATGAAGACATATTGAAAGACATGAGCAGCCAATTCACAAGAGGATTATGGAACTAGCCCCTAACCACGTTAAGAACACATTAAATCTAACGAAGGTAAGAAAAATCATACTACAATTCCCTTGAGAACTGAAACTCAGGCAGAAGTGGCATAGATTTTAGTAATTGCAGACAGAGACTTTAGGATACTTGGAATAAATGTGTTTTGTGTGTTCTAAAAATAAGGAGAGTCATGGAAATCATGAAATAAACCCCATTCGATCTTACAGATATGAAAAACATCGTATCAGATGAAGCCCATTTTAAGGGTTCCCTATGGCTCAAATAGTAAAAATAAATAAATAAATAAATAAAAACAAACCCACCTGCAACTTGGCAGACCAGGATTCAAGCTGGGTTGGGAAGATCCCCTGTAGGGGGGAAAGGCACCCTTCTCCAGTATGCTTGCCTGGAGATTCCTCATGGACAGAGAAGCCTGGCAGGCTACTGTCCATGGGGTCACAAAGGGTCGGACAAGGCTGAAAAATGAAGGACAGCACAGCATAGCACGTGAATGTTTGTGAAAGAAATTCAGGTAGGGAGGCAAGAGGCAGAAAGGGAACCAAGGGAAATGAAAGGAAGGAAAGAAAATCCTCCGTTGTGCATGGGAACAGAGCAACCAGAGATGTCCCCCAGCAGGACAGCACCCCACATGTCCATCTAAGAAATCTCAGCCGGTTTGAAACAAGCATCTCCAACTTTGGTCGCACTCCTTCAACCAAACTCATGTGCAGGGTTTACCACTAACAGGCTAATAATCATCATGGTTTCTCCTCATTCAAATACTTATTCACCCAGAAGTGAAAAAGGCACGTGTGTCCCAATGTTCATCACAGCACTGTTTACAATAACCAGGGCATGGGAGCAACCTAGATTTCCATCTGCAGATAAATGGGTAAGAAAGCTGTGGTACATAGACACAGTGGAATATTTCTCAGCCATTAAAAAGAACACATGTGAATCCATTCTAATGAGGTGGATGAAACTGGAGCCTATTATAGAGTGCGAAGTAAGTCAGAAAGAAAAACACAAGTATACTATACTAAGGCATATATATTGAATTTAGGAAGATGGAGATTATAACCCTATATGGGAATCAGCAAAAGAGACACAGATTTACAGAACAGCCTTTTGGACTCTGTGGGAGACTGCGAGGGTGTGTTGATCTGAGAGAAGAGCATTTAAACATGTATATTATCATATATGAAAGGGATAGTCATTCCATGTTCGATGCATAAGACAGGGCGCCCATACCTGGTTCACTGGGCTAACGAAGAGGGATTGGATTGGGAGGAAGATGTGAGGGGTATCAGGATGGGGAATACATATACTTCCATGGCTGATTCATGTCAATGTATGGCAAAAACCACCTCAATATTGTAAAGTAAATACCCACCTATTGAAATAAATATAATAAAATAGAATAGAATCCTTAGATAAAAAGGGCCTAATCTGTATTGACTTTTTGACCTCTAAAAACGCCCTTCTGTTCCTTCCTTTCTTCCCTCCTTCCTCCCCCGTATTTCTTTCCTTTTCTGTCTGATTATACAACTGTTAAAGCTTGCTTTCCATTCATAGTTATGACAAAGTCCTGGGTCGATTCCCCATGTTGTACAATGCATCCCTGAGCTCATCTTCCACCTGACTATCACTGTGTGCCTCTCACTGCCCCACCTCTGTACTGCCCCGCCCTCCTCCCCTCCCCGCTGGTAACCAGTAGACGTTTCTCTATATTTGTGCATCTCCATTATTATCATATTCTCTATTTACGGGGTGTTTACATTCTATAAGTGATAGCATACATTATTTGTCAATCTCTGTCTGAGGTATTTTACTCAAGATTCTACATGCCATGTTGCTGCAAATGTCAATATTCCATTCTATTAATGGGGCAGCTCCTTTGTATGCCTTTTGTACAAATTGGACTGCCCTCCGACACACGACCTAGCTACCCAGCTAAGTGTCCATCTCTTCACTCACACAGAGAAAGTCCTAGTCCTCTTCCTCTTCACCCATGAGAAGTGCGTCTTTGAACCTGAATCTGGAACCAGTTTTTCCCCCTACTTTCTGGCAGCCTGGACCTTCTGGTCCCATCTTCATCTCCACAGAAGACATCTCCCTCCCTCCTCACACACTTATCACTTCCCTGCCCTCTCTGCCACCCACTATCAGACATCTCAAAGACAAACATAATTTCACATCAGATTGATTTTATTTTATTTTCGTTTTTAGTGTATGCAGTTGCTATAATATTCAGCATCTGTACTTTTGGTCAGTACTCAGCGGCCAGACCCCCAAGCATTTCTGAGATGTCTAACCAGGGCCTGAAGACACTGGCTGTCCACTGGTCCAGCTGGAATGGGAGGGGTCTCCAGGTTCCCTGGGACCTCCTCTGGTTCGTTCTGATTAGCTGGAATGGCAGGGGTCTCCATGGTCTCTGGGACCTCCTCTGATCCTTCTGATTTTCTGGAAATGCAGAGGTCTCCATGGTCTCTGGGACCTCCTCTGATTCATTCTGTTTAGCTGGAATGGCTGGGGTCTCCATGTCTGTGGGATCTCCTCTGGTTGCTTCTGATTCAGCTGTTTATTCGCCTTGGAACTCTAGCTACAGAGCTTTGAGCATCTGATTTTCTTAAGCTTTTTTCTGGTGGAAGTTTCCAGAGAAGTTTTCTTGGGCAGCTTTGCTGGAAGGGGATTATTCACCCTCACTGTTACCCTGGCCACCTGGAGAAAACAAGACAGGGAACAAGAATGACACTGGTTTAGGAACGAGTGTGAAGACCTGTGGGAATGATGGATTCAGGACAAGGGGTGTGGGCAGAGAAGGGTTATGTGCCACGAAAGCACAGGGGAGGGTGTCTCCTGGGGTGGGGTCGATGGGCAAGAGGAGTTTGGCAGGGTTCACTTCACGTTGACATATTTTCCGGACTTCAATTGATCGGAGGTCTTCATCTTCACCTGGGTAACAGGAGATGGGTATTCCATAACTACTCTGGAGCCTTGTGGCTTCCCAGTCACCTCAGTCATTTGGAGGACTCACAGTGTTCTGCTCAGATCCCAAGAGAACCCCTGTATATACCCGTCCCCATGCAGCCTCACCCTCATGCTTTATGAGGTCAGCAAGTCTGTTCCCCAGCCAATTGTGGCCCTGAGTGAGCTTTGACATCACAAAGCCACATCCTGACATGCCTAGCGAAGGATGGGGAGCAATTCAGATCATCTGCTGGGAGAAATGAGGCATTAGTAATGCCCTCAAGAGGCCTCCAAATTCACCTGCCACCCACACCTCTATGTCAACTCTGATGCATCACACAGCAGGCAGAGTGCATCTCCTCCAAACCTTGCCCCACAGACACACTCCTCGCACATTCATTCTGTACTCTCTCAGCATTCACAATTATCTAGCTTTTCATGTCTTGACTAAACTCTCTCCATGGCAACTAGGTTTTGTTTAAGTGTCTGTGGAAGCGAGAATCATGCCACGTTGCTCCTGCAATGTGTTCTTAATGCACCTTGAAGCCCATTGATTTCTGGGCCAGCTGACAGAAATTTTTCCATCCCGCCTCCTTATCTCAGTGTTTCCGAAGCTCACCTCCGTTTTCTGGTCTCCATTCGAAAACCATTGTCTTCAGCCTGTGAGAATGCAGTGAATACACTTACCCTTGCTCCACAAGGAGCTCTCTCATTTCAAGTGTAGGACTCAGGGTCACCTCACAAGGAGTATTACCCAGGCTTGGGTTTCAACAGAGTAAAAGGGAAGGGCAGAGAAATGCATGTTTCAGGTTGTGCTGGGGGATCCCATGCAGGAAATGCCCACCTGCGGCTGAGTAATATTCCCAGCAAGGTGTGGAGCTTGCCAAGAGCTGTGTGAGCCTTTTTGTGCAAAGGTCTTCTCAACACGTGTCCTCACAAGTCTCTTTTCTCATCTTGTTTTCTTGGTGGAAGCTCCCTTGGAGCTTACCTCACAGCAAAAACCAAGGTGGAATTCATTTCCAGGAGCAGCTGCCACAAGCTTCTAGCATCTTGGACGAAACACTGAGTCATCCTGTCCTGTGCATCTAGTTCCCATGGTCTCTCATTAAGCTGGTTGGCTCTGGAGAAAATGCGAATGGATTGTGTGCTTCACCTCAGTCCTCGTTTTTCCATTTGACTTGTAGGGTCAACCAGCCTGAGGTACACCCCTGGGGACAGGGTTTTGGCTTAGTGGGTCTTCCTGGGTTACTTGTGAAGTGTTCACATCCTGTTGTCCATTTGTTGCTTACTCACCCAGGGTCCATCACACTGTTGATCATTTTAGAAGTAGAAAAAGCTCGCTGTAAAGAAACCCAAAAGATGACTCTTAGAATTTTTAGAAGATCTTAAAACATGATAGAAAAATGGGCAAGAAGCACGAGCCAACACTTTATAAAAAAGATGTATCACTGGCCTTAAATGTATGAAGACATGTTTAAAGACATGAGCAGCTAATTCCAAGAATAGTATGGAACTAGCCCAGAACCACGTAAGAACATATTAAATCTCACGAAGGTAAGAAATATCATACTAAAATTCCCTTGAGAACTAAAACTCAGGCAGAAGTGGCATAGATTTTAGAAATTGCACACAAATACATTAAGACACTTCAAATAACTGCGTTTTTTTGTTCTAAAAGTAAGGAGATACATAGAAATTCTAAATTAGACCTTATTTGATCTTACAGATATGAAAAACATAGTGTCAGTTGAAGCCCATTTTAATGGCTTCCTGTTGGCTCAGACAGGAAATTAAAAAAATAAAGAAAACTCACCTGCAACACGGGAGACCAGGATTCATTCCCTGGGTTGGGAACGTCCCCTGGAGAAGGGAATATCAGCTGCTCCAGTATGCTTGCCTGGAGAATCCCCATGGACAGAGGAGCCTGGCAGACTACAGTCCATGGGGTCACAAAGAGTTGGACATGGCTGAACAATGAAGCACAACACAGCACAGCACATTGAATGTTTGTGAAAGAAATTCAGGTAGGGAAGAAAGGGAAACAAGGGAAATGAAAGGAAGGAAAGAAAATCCTCTGCTGCTGGAGAGATGAGAGGAACCAGAGATGTCTCCCAGCAGGACAGCACCCCACATGTCCATCTGAGCACTCTCTGCCGGTTTGAAACAACCATCTCCAACTTTGGTCCCACATCTTCACCCAAACTTATGTGCAGGGTTTACCACTAACAGGCTAATAGTCATCATGGTTTCTCCTCATTCAAGTCGTGATTCACCCAGATGTGAAAAAGACATGTGTGCCCCAAGTTCATCACAGCACTGTTTACAATAGCCAGGGCATGGAAGCAACCTAGATGTCCATCAGCAGACAAATGGGTAAGAAAGCTGTGGTACATAGACACAATGGAATATTGCTCAGCCATTAAAAAGAACACATGTGAATCCATTCTAATGAGGTGGATGAAACTGGAGCCTACTATCCCGAGCAAAGTAAGTCAGAATGAATAACAGCAATACACTATACTGAGGTATATATACTGAATTTAGGTAGAAGGAGACGATAACCCTATATGGTAGACAGCAAAAGAGACACAGATTTAGAGAACCGTCTTTTGGACTGTGGGAGACGGCGAGGTTGTTATGATCTGAGAGAATAGCATTGAAACATGTAAATTATCATATATGAAAGGGATAGTCATTCCATGTTCGATGCATAAGACAGAGTGCCCAGGACTGGTTCCCTGGGCTGACCCAGAGTGATTGGATTGGCAGGAAGATATGAGGGGAAATCAGGATGGGGAATACATGTAATCCCATGGCTGATTCATGTCAATGTATGGCAAAAACCACCACAATATTGTAAAGTAAATAGACACCAATTGAAATAAATAAAACAAAATAGAAGAGAATCCTTTGATAAAAAGGGCCTAATCAGTATTGACTTTTTGACCTCCAAAAACGCCCTTCTTTTCCTTCCTTTCTTCCCTGCTTGCTCCCCTTTCTTTATTTCCTTTTCCTTCTGATTATACAACTGTTAAAGCTTGCTTTCCATTTATAGTTATGACAAAGTCCGGGCTCTATTCCCCATGTTGTACAATGCATCCTTGAGCTCAACTTCCACCTAACTATCAATCCATGCCTCCCACTCCTCCCCCTCTGTATTGTCCCACCCTCTTCCCCTCCCCTCTGGTAACCAGTAGATGCTTCTCTGTATTTGTGCACCTCCAATATTATCATATTCTCTACTTTGCGGTATGTTTACATTCTATAAGTGATATCATACAGTATTTGTCAATGTCTGAGATATTTTACTTAACATTCTACCTTCCATGTTATTGAAAATGTCAATATTCCATTCCTTTGATGGGGCAGCTCCTTTGTATGCCATTTGAATAAATGGCACTACCTCCACACACACGACACAGCTCCCCAGCTGTGTCCATCTCTGCACTGGCACAGAGAAACTCCAAGTCCTCTTCCTCTTCTCCCATGGGAAGTGTGTCTTTGAAGCTCAGTCTAGAACCAGTACTTCCCCCTACTTTCTGGCAACCTGGAACTTCTGGTCCCATCTCCAAGTCCACAGAAGCTGTACCCCTCCCTCCTCACACACTTATCATTTCCCTGCCCTCTCTGCCACCCACTATAAGAGAACTCAGAGACAAACATAATTTCTCATCAGCTTAATTTTATTTTATTTTCGTTATTAGTGTATGTAGTTGCTATAATATTCAGCATCTATACTTTTGCCAGTACTCATCGGTCAGACCCCCAAGCATTTCTGAGGTGTCTAGACATGAGCTGAAGTCACTGGCTGCCCACTGGTCCAGCTGGAATGGCAGGGGTCTCCATGGTCTCTGGGACCTCCTCTGGTTCGTTTTGATTAGCTGGAATGGCAGGGGTCTCCATGTTCTCTGGGACCTCCTCTGGTTCAATCTGTTTAGCTGGCAATGCAGGGGTCTCCTTGATCTATGGGACCTCCTCTGATTCATTCTGATTAGCTGGAATGGCAGGGGTCTTCATGGTCTCTGGGACTACCTCTGTTTCCTTCTGATTCAGCTGTTCATTCACCTTGGATCTCTAGATAGAGAACTTTGAGCATCTGGTTTTCTTAAGCCTTTTTGTGCTGGAGTTTTCAGAGAAGTTTTCTTGGGCATCTTTGCCAGAATGGGATTATCCACCCTCCCGGTTACCCTAGCCAACTGGAGAAAACAAGCCAGGGAGCAAGAATGGCACTGGTTTAGGGTAGAGTGTGAAGACAGGTTGGAACGATGGCTTCAGGCTAAGGGGTGTGGGCAGAGAAGGGTTGTGTGCCAGGCAGGTACAGGGGAGGGTGTCTTCTGGGGTCGGTTCGATGGGCAAAAGGAGTTTGGTTGGGTTCAGTTCACCTTGACATTTTTGTCTGGACATCAATTGATAGGAGGTCTTCATCTCCTCCTGGGTAATAGGAGATGGGTGTTCCATAACTACTCTGGAGCCGTGTGGCTTCCCAGTCACCTCAGTCATTTGGAGGACATACAGTGGTCTGCTCAGATCCCTGAGCACCCCTATATATACCTGTACCCATGGAGCCTCACCCTCATGATTTATGAGGTCAGCAAGTCTCTTCTCCAGCCAATGGTGTCCCTCGGTGAGCTTGGACATCACAAAGCCCAATCTTGACATGTCTATCGGAGGATGGGGAGGAATGCAGATGATTTTCTGGGAGAAATGAAGCATTAGTAATACCCTCAAGACGCCTCCAAACTCACCTGCCACCCTCACATCTATGTCATCTCTGATGGGTCACACAGCAGGCAGAGTGCATCTCCTCCAAACCTTGCCCCACAGCCACACTCCTCATTCATTCTGTTCTCTCTCAGCTTTCACCATTATCTAGATTTCATATCTTTCCTAAACTCCCTCCACGACAACAAGGTTTAAGTGTCTGTGAAAGCGAGAATAATTGCCCGTTCGTCCTGCAATGTGGTCTTAATGCACCTTGAAGCCCATTGAATTTTGGGCCAGCCGAGAGAAACCTTTCCATTCCGCCTCCTTGTATTAGTGTTCCCGGAGATTGACTCCATTTTCTGGTCTCCAGTCGGAATCCAATGTCTTCATGCTGTGAGAAGGCAGTGAATACACTTGCAGTTTCTCCACAGGGTGCTGTCTTATTTCAAGTCTAGGACTCAGGGTCAGCTCACTAGGAGTACTACCCAGGATTGGGTTTGAACAGGGTGATGGGGAAGGGGCAGAGAAATGCATGTTTCAGGTTGTACTGGGGGATCCCATTCCGGAAATGCCCACTTGCCGCTGATTAGTATTCCCAGCAAGGGTGGAGCTTGCCCAGAGCTGTGTGAGCCTTGTGTGCAAAGGTCTTCTCAACACGTGCCCTGACAAATCTCTTTTCTCATCTTGTTTTCTTGCTGGAAGCTCCCTTGGAGCTTACCTCACAGTCAAAACCAAGGTGGTTTCTGAGCAGCTGCCACAAACTTCCAGCATCTTGGACGAAACACTGAGGCATCCTGTCCTGTGCATCTAGTTCCCATGGTCTCTCATTGAGCTGTTGGGCTCTGGAGGAAAGGGGAGTGGATTGTGTGCTCCACATCAGTCCTTGTTTTTCCAACTGACTCGTAGGGTCATCCACTCTGAGGTGCACGACTGTGTACAGTTTGTTGGCTTAGTGTGTCTCTCTGGGTTTCCTGTGAAGTATTCACATCCTGGTGTCCACTTGTTACTTACTCACCTGGGGGCGTCACACTGCTGAATATTTTAAGTGGGAGAAAAAGCACGCTGTAAACAAACCCAAAAGATGCCTCTTAGAATTTTTAGAAGATCTTAAAACCTGATAGAAAAATGAGCTAGAGGTACGAGCCAACACTTTATAAGAAAGATGTAGCACTGGCCTTTAAGTTTATGAAGACATGTTTAAAGACATGAGCAGATAATTCACAAGAAGAGTATGGAACTAGCCCACAACCACGTTAAGGACATATTAAATCTCACGAAGGTAAGATGTATCATATTAAAATTCCCTTGAGACCTGAAACTCAGGCAGAAGTGGCATAGATTTTAGTAATTGCAGACAGAGACCTTAGGATACTTGGAATAAATGTGTTTTGCATGTTCTAAAAAGAAGAAGAGACATGGAAATCCAAAAATAGACCCCATTTGATCTTACAGATATGAAAAACATAGTGTCAGATGAAGCTCATTTTAAGGGTTTCCTGATGGCTCGTTTAGTAATAAAAATAATAAAAAAAAATACCCACCTGCAACATGGGAGACCAGGATTCAATCCCTGCGTTGGGAAGATGCCCTGAAGGGGGAATGGCAGCCTGTTCCAGTATGCTTCCCTGGAGAATCTACATGGGCAGAGGAGCCTGGTGGCCTCAGTCCATTTGGTCAGAAAGAGTTGGACATGGCTGAACAATGAAGCACAACACAGCACAGCACATTGAATGTTTGAGAAGGAAATTCAGGTAGGGAGGAAAGAGGGAGAAAGGGAAACAAGGGAAATGAAATGAAGGAACGAAAATCCTCTGTTGCTGATGAGAACAGAGCAACCAGAGATGTCCCTCAGCAGGAGAGCACCACACATGTCCATCTGAGCACTCTCTGACGGTTTGAAACAACCATCTCCAACTTTGGTCCCACTTCTTCAACCAAACTCATGTGCAGGGTTTACCACTAACATGCTAATAGTCATCATGGTTTCTCCTCATTCAAATCCCGACTCACCCAGAAGTGAAAAAGACACATGTGCCCCAATGTTCATCACAGCACGGTTTACAATAACCAGGGCATGGAAGCAACCTAGATGTCCATCAGCAGACAAATGTGTAAGAAAGCTGTGGTACATAGACACAGTAGAATATTGCTCAGCCATTAAAAAGAACACATGTGAATCCCTTCTAGTGAGGTGGATGAAACTGGAGCCTATTATAGAGTGGGAAGTATGTCAGAAAGAAAAACACCAATACACTATACTAAGGCATATATATTGAATTGAGGAAGATGGAGATGACAAACCTATATGGGAATCAGCAAAAGAGACACATATTTACAGAACAGTCTTTTGGACTCTGTGGGAGCCGGCGAGGGTGGGATTATCTGAGGGAATAGCATTGAAACAAGTATACTATAATACATGAAAGGGAAAGCCAGTCCATGTTCGATGCATAAGACAGGGTGCGCAGGACTGGTTCACTGGGCTGTCCCATAGGCATTGGATTGGGAGGAAGATGTGAGGGGGAATCAGAATCGGGAATACATGTACTCCCATGGCTGATTCATGTCAACTTGTGGCAAAAAACACCGCAATATTGTAAAGTAAATACCCTCCAATTAAAATAAATAAAGTAAAATAAAATAGAATAGAATCCTTTGATAAAATGGGTCTAATAAGTATTGAATTCTTGACATCCAAAAACACACTTCTTTTCTTTCCTTTCTTTCCTCCTTCCTCCCCCCTCTTTCTTTCCTTTTCTTTCTGATTATACAACTGTTAAAGCTTGCTTTCCTTTTATAGTTATGACAAATACTTGACTCTATTCCCCATGTTGTAAAATGCATCCCTGAGCTCATCTTCCCCCTAACTATCACTGCGTGCTTCCCACTCCCCCACCTCTGTATTGCCCCACCTTCTTCCCCTCCCCGCTGGTAACCAGCAGATGCTTCTCTATATTTGTGCACTTCGATTATTATCATATTCTCTACTTTGCGCTATGTTTACATTCTATAAGTGATATCATACAGTGTTCATCAATCTCTGTCTGAGGTATTTTACTCAATATTCTACCTTCCATGTTGCTGCAAATGCCAATATTCCATTCTATTGATGGGGCAGCTCCTTTGTATGCCTTTTCAACAAATGGCATCCCCCCCCCCCTGCTGCACACACGACACAGCTCTCCATCTAAGTGTCCATCTCTGCACTCGCACAGAGAAATTCGAAGTCCTCTTCCTCTTCTCCCATGGGAAGTGTGTCTTTGAAGCTCAGTCTGGAACCTGTTCTTCCACCTACCTTCTGCCAACCTGGAACTTCCAGTCCCATCCCAACTCCACAGAAGCCATCTCCCTCCCTCCTCACACACTTACCCCTTCCGTGCCCTCTCGGCCCACCACTCTCGGAGAACTCAGAGACAAACATGATTTCAAATCAGCTTGATTTTATTTTATTTCCTTTTTTTGTGCATGCAGTTGCTATAATATTCAGCATCTGTACTTTTGGCTAGTACTCAGCGGCCAGACACCAAAGCATTTCTGAGGTTTCTAGCCATTGCCCAAAATCACTGGCTGTCCACTGGTCCAGCTGGAATGGCAGGTGTCTCCATGGTCTCTGGGACCTCCTCTGGTTCGTTCTGCTTAGCTGGAATAGCAGGGGTCTCCATGGTCTCTGGGAACTCCTCTGATTCATTCAGATTAGCTGCAATGGCAGGGGTCTCCATGGTCTCTGGGACCTCCTCTGGTTCTTTCTGCTTAGCTGGAATACCAGGGGTTTCCATTGTTTCTGGGAACTCCTCTGATTCATTCAGAATACCTGGAATCTCAGAGATCTCCATGGTCTCTGCAACCTCCTTTGGTTCCTTCGGATTCAGCTGTTCATTTGCCCTGGAACTCTGCCTACAGAGCTTTGAGCATCTGATTTTCTTAAGCTTTTTTTTTTGTGGTGGGAATTTTCAGAGAAGTTTTCCTGGGCAGCTGTGGTGGAATGGGATTAATCACCCTCTCGGTTACCCTGGCCACCTCGAGAAAACAAGACAGGGAGCAAGAATGGCACTGGTTTAGGGAAGAGTGTGAAGACAGGTGGGAACAAGGGCTTCAGGAGAAGCAGAGTGAGCAGAGAAGGGTTATGTGCCAGGCAAGGACAGCGGAGGGTGTCTTCTGGAGTGGGGTCGATGGGCAAGAGGAGTTTGGTTGGGTTCAGTTCACCCTGACATTTTTTTCTGGACTTCAATTGATAGGAGGTCTTCATCTTCTCCTGGGTAACAGGAGGTGGGTGTTCCATAACTACTCTGGAGCCTTGTGGCTTCCCAGTCACCTCAGTCATTTGCAGGACTCACAGTGGTCTGCTCAGAGCCCCTGAGCACCCCTATATATACCCGTCCCCATGCAGCCTCACCCTCATGCTTTATGAGGTCAGCAAGTCTCTTCCCCAGCCAATGGTGGCCCTGTGTGAGTTTTGACTTCACAAAGCCCCATCCTGACATGTCTAGTGGAGGATGGGGAGCAAGTCAGATGATTTGCTGGGAGAAATGAGGCATTAGTAATCCCCTCAAGAGGCCTCCAAACTCACCTGCCACCCTCACCTCTGTGTCAACTGTGATGGGTCGCACAGCAGGCAGAGTGCATCTCCTCCAATTTTGCCCCACAGCCACACTCCTCAGGCATTCCTTCTGTTCTCTCTCAGCTTTCACCATTATCTAACTTTTCATATCTTGCCCAAACTCCCTACGTGACAACTACGTTGTGTTTAAGTGTCTGTGGAAGCGAGAATCATTCCACTTTCCTCCTCTAATGTGGTCTTAATGCACCTTGAAACCCATTGATTTCTGGGCCAGCCAAAGGAAACCTTTCCATCCCGCCTCTTATATCAGTGTTCCCAGAGCTCTCCTCCATTTTCTGGTCTCCACTCAGAAACTCTTGTCTTCAGGCTGTGAGAATGCAGTGAATACACTTGCCCTTACTCCCCACGGAGCTGTCTCGTTTCAAGCCTAGGACTCAGGGTCGCCTCACTATGAGTACTACCCAGGCTTGGGTTTGAACAGCGTGATGGAGAAGGGCCATAGCAATGCATGTTTCAGGTTGTGCTGGGGGATCCCATGCAGGAAATGCCCACCTGCGGCTGATTAGTATTCACAGCAGGGGGTGGAGCTTGCCCAGAGATGTGTGAGCCTTGTGTGCAAAGGTCTTCTCAACACGTGCCCTCACAAATCTCTTTTCTCATCTTGTTTTCCTGCTGGAAGCTCCTTGGAGCTTACCTCACAGCCAAAACCAAGGTGTAATTCATTTCCATGTGCAGCTGCCACAGGCTTCCAGCTTCTTGTACGACACATTGAGTCATCCTGTCCTGTGCATCTAGTTCCCATGGTCTCTCATTGAGCTGGTTGGCTCTGGAGGAAAGGAGAATGGATTGTGTGCTCCACCTCAGTCCTCGTTTGTCCAATTGACTCGTAGGGTCAACCAGCCTGAGGTGCACCCCTGGGGACAGTTTGTTGGCTTAGTGGGTCTTCCTGGGTTTCCTGTGAAGTGTTCACATCCTGCTGTCCATTTGTTGCTTACTCACCTGGGGTCCATCACACTGCTGAACATTTTAAGAGGTAGAAAAAGCATGATGTAAGCAAACCCAAAAGATGCCTCTTAGAATTTTTAGAAGATCCTAAACCTGATAGAAAAATGGGCAAGAGGCACGAGCCAAGACTTTATAAGGAAGATGTATCACTGTCCTTTAAATTGATGAAGACATGTTTAAAGACATGAGCAGCCAATTCACAGGAAGAATATGGAACTAGCCCCGAACCAAGTTAAGAACGTATTAAATGTAATGAAGTTTAGAAAAATCATTCTAAAATTCCCTTGAGAACTGAAGCTCAGGCAGAAGTGGCATAGATTTTAGTAATAGCAGACAGAGATATTAGGATACTTGGAATAATTGTGCTCTGTGTGTTCTAAAATTAAAGACAATCGTGAAAATCCTAAAATATACCCCACTTGATCTTACAGATATGAAAAACATAGTGTCAGATGAAGCCTATTTTAACGGTTTCCTGATGGCTCAGATAGTAATAAAAAAAAATAAAACCCACCTGCAACATGGGAGACCAGGATTTAATCCCTGGGTTGCGAAGATCCCTTGGAGGAGGGAATGGCAGCCTGCTCCAGTATGCTTGCCTGGAGAAACCCCATGGACAGAGGAGCCTGGTGGGCTACAGTCCATGGGGTCACAAAGAGTTGGACATGGTTAAACAATGAAGCACAGCACAGCACAGTACATTGAATATTTGTGAAAGAAATTCAGGTAGGGACGAAAGAGGGAGAAAGGGCAAAAGGGAAATGAAATGAAGGAAAGAAAATCCTCTGTTGCTGGTGAGAACAGAGCAACCAGAGATGTCCCCCAGCAGGAGAGCACCACACATGTCCATCTGAGCACTCTCAGCCGGTTTGAAACAACCATCTCCAACTTTGGTCAAACTCCTTCAACCAATCTCATGTGCTGGGTTTACCACTAACAGGCTAATAGTCATCATGGTTTCTCCTCGTTCAAATCCTGACTCATCCAGAAGTGAAAAAGACACATGTGTCCCAATGTTCATCACAGCACTGTTTACAATAACCAGGGGATGGAAGCAACCTAGATGTCCATCAGCCGGCAAATGGCTAAGAAAGCTGTGGTACATAGACACAATGGAATATTGCTCAGCCATTAAAAAGAACACATGTGAATCCATTCTAATGAGGTGGATGAAACTGGAGCCTACTATCCAGAGCGAAGTAAGTCAGAACGAATAACTACAATACACTATACTAAGGCATATATATTGAATTTAAGAAGATGGAGATCATAACCGTATATGGGAGACAGCAAAAGAGACACAGATTTACAGAACAATCTTTTGGACTCTGTGGGAGACGGGGAGGGTGGATGATCTGAAAGAATAGCATTGAAACATGTGTATTATCATATGTGAAAGGAATAACCAGTCCATGTTCGATGCATAAGATAGGGTGCTCGAGGCTAGTGCACTGGCTGACCCAGAGGGATGGGATGGGGAGCGAGGTGGGAGGGGGGATCAGGATGGGGAACACATGTATACCCATGGCTAATTCATGTCAATGTATGGAAAATACAGCACAATATTGTAAAGAAATTACCCAACAATTAAAATAAATAAAATAAAATGAAATAAAATACATTTCTTTGCCAAAAAGGGCCTAATCAATACTAGCTTTTTGAACTCCAAAAACACCATTCTTTCCTTCTTTCTTCCCTCCTTCCTCACCCCACTTTCTTTCCATTTCTTTCTGTTTATATAGCTGGTAAAGCTTGCTTTGCATTTATAGTTATGACAAAGACTTGGCTCTATTCCCCATGTTCTACAATGCATCCCTGAGCTAATCTTCCACCTAACTAACACTGCGTGCCTCCATCTCCCTCACCTCTGTATTTCCCCTCTGTCTTTCCCTCCCCTCTGATAATGAGTAGATGCGTCTCTATGTCAGTGCGCCTCCATTATTATCATAATCTCTACTTTGTGGTATGTTTAGATTTGATAAGTGATATCATACAGTATGTCTGTATCTCTGTCTGAGTTATTTTACTCAATATTCTACCTTTGATATTGCTGCAAATGTCAATATTCCATTATTTTGATGGGCAGCTCCTCTGTAACCTTTTTGAACAAATGGTACTGCCCCTCCCACACACACACAGGACACAGCTCCCCAGCTAAGTGTCCATCTCTGCACTCACACAGAGAATAACCAAGTCCTCTTCATCTTCTCCATGGGAAGTGTGTCTTTAAAGCTCAGTCTGGAACGAGTTCTTCCCCCTACTTTTTGGCAAACTGGACCTTCTGGTCCCATGCCCAACTCCACAGAAGCCATCTCCCTCCCTCCTCACACACTTATCCCTTCCCTGCCCTCTCTATACACCCCATCAGAGAACAAAGGGAAAACTAATTTAACATCAGGTTAATTTTATTTTACTTTCGTTATTAGTGTATGCAGTTGCTATAATATTCAGCATCTGTACTTTTGGCCAGTACTCAGCGGCCACCCCCAAGCATTACTGAGGGGTCTAGCCATGCCCTGAAGTTACTGGCTGTCCACTGGTCCAGCTGGAGTGGCAGGGGTATCCATGGTCTCTGGGACCTCCACAGGTTCATTCTGATTAGCTGGAAATGCAGGGGTCTCCATGGTTTCTGGGACCTCCTCTGATTCATTCTCATTAGCTGGAATGGCAGCGGTCTCCATGGTCTCTGGCACCTTCTCCGATTCATACTGTTGAGCTGGAATGCCAGGGGTCTCCATGGTCTCTGGGACGTCCTCTGGTTCCTTCTGTTTACCTGGAATGGCAGGGGTCTCCATGTGCTCTGGGACCTCCTCTGGTTCCTTCTGATTCAGCTGTTAATTCCCCTTGGAATTCTGGATACAGAGATTTGAGCATCTGATTTTCTTAAGCTTTTTTGTGGTGGGAGTTTTCTGAAAAGTTTTCTTGGACAACTTTGCCGCAATGGGATTATTCACCCTCACGGTTTCCCTGGCCATGTGGAAAAATCTATAGAGGGAGCAAAGAATGGAACTGGTTTAAGGAAGAGTGTGAAAAAAGTTAAGAACGATAGCTTCAGGGGAAGGGGTGTGGGCCGAGAAGGGTTATGTGCCAAGCAAGGACAGGGGAACGTGTCTTCTGGGGTGGGGTCGATGGGCTAGAGGAATTTGGCTGGGTTCAGCTCACCTTGACATATTTTCTGGACCTGAAATGACAGGAGGTCTTCATCTTCTTCTGGGTAACAGTAGGTGGGTGTTCTATAACTAGTCTGGAGCCTTGTGGCTTCCCAGTCACCTCATCATTTAGAGGACTCACAGTGGTCTGCTCAGAGCCCCTGAGCACCCCTATATATACCCGTCCCCATGGAGCCTCACCCTCATGTTCGATGAGGTCAGCAAGTCTCTTTCCCAGGCAATGGTGGCCATGGGTGAGCTTTGACATCAAAAAGCCCCATACTGACACATCTAGAAGACGATGGGGAGCATTCAGATGATGTCCTGGGAGAAATGAGGCATTAGTAATGCCCTCAAGACACCTCCAAACTCATCCACCACCCTCACCTCTACGCCAACTCTGATGGGTCACACAGCAGGCAGAGTACATCTCCTTCAAACCTTTCCCCACAGCCACACTACTCGGGCATTCATTCTGTTCTCTCTCAGTTTTGACCATTATCTATCTTTTCCTATCTTGCCTAAACTCCCTCCATGGCAACTAGGTTGTTTTTAAGTGTCTGTGGAAGTGAGAATCATGCCACGTTCCTCCTGCAAGGTGGTCTTAATGCTCCTTGAAGCCCATTGAACTCTGAGACAGACGACAGAAAACTTCCCATCCCGCCTCCTTGTCTCAGTGTGCCCGGAGCTCAGCTCCGTTTTCTGGTCTCCAGTCGGAAACACTTGTGTTCCGGCTGTGAGAATGCAGTGAATACACTTGCCCTTGTTCCACACGTAGCTGTCTCTTTTCAAGTCTAGGACTCAGGGTCACCTCAATAGGAGTAGTACCCAGGATTGGGTTTGAACAGGGTGATGGGGAGGGGCAGAGAAATGCATGTTTCAGGCTGTGTTGGGGGTATCCCATGCAGGAAATGCCCCCTGCGGCTGACTAGTATTCCCAGCAAAGGGTGGAGCTTGCCCAGAGTTGTGTGAACCTTGTGTGCAAAGGTCTTCTCAACAGGTGACCTCACAAATCTCTCTTCTCTCTTGTTTTCTTGCTGGAATCTCCCTTGGAGCTTACCTCACAGCAAAAACCAAGGTGGAATTCATTTCCGTGAGAAGCTGCCACAAGCTTCCAGCTTCTTGGACGAAACACTGAGTCATGCTGTCCTGTGGATCTACTTCTCATGGTCTCTCATTGAGCTGGTTGGCTCTGGAGGAAAGGGGAATGGATTGTGTGCTCCACCTCAGTCTTCATTTGTCCAATTGACTCGTAGGGTCAACCAGCCTGAGGTGCACCCCTGGGGACAGTTTGTTGGCCTAGTCTGTCTTCCTGGGTTTCCTGTCAAGGGCTCACTTCCTGGTGTCAACTTGTTGCTTAGTCACCAGGGTCCATCACACTGCTGAATATTTTAAAGGGTAGAAAAAGTACGCCGCAAATAAAGCCAAAAGATGACTCTTAGAATTTTTAGGAGATCTTAAAACCTGATAGGAACATGGGCGAGAGGCATGAGCCAACACTTTATAAGAAAAATGTATCACTGGCTTTTAAATTTATGAAGACATGTTTAAAGACATGAGCAGCCAATTCACAAGAAGCGTATGGAACTAGCCCCGAAACACATTAAAATATATTAAACCACACAAAGGTAAAAAAAAAAAAAATCCTACTAAAATTCTCTTCAGAAGTGAAACACAGGCAGAAGTGGCATAGATTTTAATTATTGCAGACAGAGACATTAAGATACTTGGAATAACTCTGTTTTTTTATGTTCTAAAAGTAAGGAGAGACATGGAAATCCTAAAATGGACTCCATTTGATCTTACAGATATGAAAAACATAGTGTCAGATGAAGCATATTTTAACAGTTTCTGATAGCTCAGACAGGAAAAAGAAAAAATTTAAAAAAAACCTGCACCATGGGAGACCAGGATTCATTCCCTGGGTTGGGAAGATCACCTGGAGGGGGGAATGGTAGCCTGCTCCAGTATGCTTGCCTGGAGAATCCCCATGGACAGAAGAGCCTGGAGGGCTACAGTCCATGGAGTCACAAAGAGTTGAACATGCCTGAACAACGAAGCAGACCACAGCCCAGCACTTCGAATGTTTGTGAAAGAAATTCAGGTAGGGAGGAAAGAGGGAGAAAGGGAAACAAGGGAAATGAAAGGAAGGAAAGAAAATCCTCCATTGCTCGTGAGAACAGAGCAACCAGAGATGTCCCCCAGTAGGACAGCACCCCATATGTACATATGAGCACTCTCAGGCGTTTTGAAACAAGCATCTCCAACTTTGGTTCCACTCCTTCAACCAAACTCATGTGCAGGGTGTACCACTAACAGGCTAATAGTCATCATGGTTTCTCCTCATTCAAATCCTGATTCACCGAGAATGAAGAAGACAGGTGTGCCTCAAAGTTCATCACAGAACTGTTTACAATGACCAGGGCATGGAAGCAACCTAGATGTCCATCAGCAGAGAAATGGGTAAGAAAGCTGTGGTACATAGACACAATGGAATATTGCTCAGCCATTAGGAAGAACACATGTGAATCCATTCCAATGAGGTGGATGAAACTGGAGTCTATTATTCAGAGAGAAGTAAGTCAGAAAGAAAAACACCAATACACTATACTAAGGCATATATATTAAATTTAGGAACATGGAGATGATAACCCTATATGGGAGACAGCAAAAGAGACTCAGCTTTACAGAACAGTCTTTTGGACTCTGTGGGAGATGGTGAGGGTGGGATGATCTGAGACTATAGCATTGAAACATTTATATTATCATATGTGAAAGGGATAGCCAGTCCATTTTCGATACATAAGACAGGGTGCCCAGGACTGGTTCACTGGGCTGACCCAGAGGGATTAGTTTGGGAGGAAGATGTGAGGGGAAATCAGGATGGGGAATACATGTACTCCCATTGCTGACTCATGTCAATGTATGGCGAAAACCACCACAGTATTGTAAAGTAAATACACACCAATTAAAATAAACAAAATAAAATAATATAGAATCATTTGATTAAAAAGGGCCTAATGAGTATTGAATTTTTGACCGCCAAAAACGCCCTTCTTTTCCTTCCTTTCTTCCGTCCTTCCTTCCCCCTCTTTCTTTCCTTTTCTTTCTGATTATACAACAATTAAACCTTGCTTTACATTTTTAGTTATGACAAAGTCCTGGCTATATTCGCCATGTTCTACAATGCATCCCTGAGCTCATCTTCCACCTAACTATCACTGCATGCCTCCGACTTCCCCATCTCTGTTTTGCCCCGCCGTCTTCCGCTCCCCGCTGGAAACCAGTACATGCTTCTCTCTATTTGTACTCCTCCATTATTATCATGTTCTCTAATTTGCGGTATGTTTACATTATATAAGTGATGTCATGCAATATTTGTCAATCTCTGTCTGAGCATTTTACTCAATATTCTACCTTCCATGTTGCTGCAAATGTCAATACTCCATTCTTTTGATGGGGCAGCTCCTTTGTATGCCTTCTGAACAAATGGCATGGCTCCCACACACACGACACAGCTCCCCAGCTAAGTGTCCATCTCTGCACTCACACAGAAAAATTCCAAGTTCTCTTCCTCTTCTCCCATGGGAATTGTGTCTTTGAAGCTCAGTCTGGAATCAGTTCTTCCCCCTACTTTTTGGCCACCGGGACCTTCCGGTCCCATCTCCAACTCCACAGAAGCCATCTCCCTCCCTACTCACACGCTTATCCCTTTCCTGCCCACTCTGCCCCCCCACTATCAGAGAACTCAGAGACAAATATATTTTCACATCAGCTTGATTTTATTTTATTTTCCTTATTAGTGTATGCAGTTGCTATAATATTCAGCATCTGTACTTTTGGCCAGTACTAAGCAGCCAGAACCCCAACCAATTCTGAGGTGTCTAGCCATGCTGTGAAGTCACTGGCTGCCCACTGGTACAGCTGGAATGGCAGGTGTCTCCATGGTCTCTGGGACCTCCTCTGGTTCGTTCTGATTAGTGAGAAATGCAGGGGTCTCCATGGTCTCTGGGACCTCTTCTCATTCATTCTGATTAGCTGGAACGGCAGGGGTCTCGATGATGTCTGGGAAGTCCTCTGGTTGATTCTGATTAGCTGGAAATCAGGGTTCTCCATGGTCTCTCGAAACTCCTCTGATTCATTCTGAATACCTGCGATGGCAGGGGTCTCCATGGTCTCTCTAACGTCCTCTGGTTCATTCCAATTAGCAGGAAATGCAGGGGTCTCCATGGTCTCTGGGACCTCTTCTGATTCATTCTGATTAGCTGCAATGGCAGGGGTCTCCATGGCCTTTGTGACCTCCTCTGATTCATTCTGATTAGCTTAAATGACAGGGCTCTCCATGGTGTCTGGGACCTCCTCTGATTCCTTCTGATTCAGCTGTTCATTCGCCTTGGAAATCTGGCTATTGAGCTTTGAGCATCTAATTTTCTTAAGCTTTTTTGTGGTGGTAATTTCAGAGAAGTTTTCTTGGGCAGCTTTGCCAGAATGGGTTTATTCACCCTCACGGTTACCCGGGCCACCTGGAAAAAAGAAGACAGGGAGCAAGAATGGCACTTGTTTAGGGAAGAGTGTGAAGACAGGTGCGAACAATGGCTTCAGGAGAAGGGGTGCAGACAGAGAAGGGTTATCTGCCAGGCAAGGACAGGGGCACATGTCTTCTGGGCTGGGGTCGATGGGCAAGAGGAGTTTGGCAGGGTTCAGTTCACCTTGACGTTTTTTTCTGGACCTCAATTGATAGGAAGTCTTCATCTTCTCCTGGGTAACAGTAGGTGGGTGTTCCATAGCTACTCTGGAGCCTTGTGGCTTCCCAGTCACCTCAGTTATTTGGAGGAGTCACAGTGTTCTGCTCAGAGTCCCTGAACACCCCTATATATATCCGTCACCATGGAGCCTCACCCTCATGCTTTATGAGTTCAGCAAGTCTCTTCCCCAGACAATGGTGGCCCTGGGTGAGATTTGATATCACAAAAGCGCATCCTGACATGACTAGCGGAGGATGGGAGAGATTCAGATGATTTGCTGAGAGAAATGAGGCTTTAGTAATGCCCTCAAGAGGCCTCCAAACTCACCTGCCACCCTCACCTCAGTATCAGCTCTGATGGGTCACACAGCAGGCAGAGTGCATGGCTTCCAAACCTTGCGCCACAGCCACACTCCTCGGGCGTTCATTCTGTTCTCTCTCAGCTTTCATCATTATCTAGTTTTTCATATCTTGCCTAAACTCCCTCCATGACAACTAGGTTGTGTTTAAGTGTCTGTTTAAGCAAGAATCATTGCTCGTTTGTTCTGCAATGTGGTCTTAATGCACCTTGAAAACCATTGAATTCTGGGCCAGCCGACAGAAACCTTTCCATCCCGCCTCCTTGTCTCAGTGTTCCTGGAGCTTGCCTCCATTTTCTGGTCTCCAGTCGGAAACCCTTGTCTTAAGGCTGTGCGAATGCAGTGAATACACTTGCCCTTGTTGCACATGAAGCTGTCTCGTTTCATTCTAGGACTCAGGGTGAGCTCACTAGGAGTACTACCCAGGCTTGGGTTTGAACAGGGTGATGGGGAAGGGGCAGAGAAATGCATGTTTCAGGTTGTGCTGGGGGATCCCATGCAGGAAATGCCTGCATCCGGCTGCTTAGTATTAAAGCAAGGGGTGGAGCTAGCCCAGAGCAGTGTGAGCCTTGTGTGCAAAGGTCTTCTCAACACGTGCCCTCACAAATCTCTTTTCTCATCTTTTTTTCTTGCGGGAAGCTCCCTTGGAGCTTACCTCACAGCAAAAACCAAGGTGGAATTCATTTCCATGAGCAGCTGCCAAAAGCTTCCAGCTTCTTGGACGAAACTCTAGGTCTTCGTGTTCTGTGCATCTAGTTCCCATGGTCTCTCAATGATCTTGTTGGCTCTGGAGGAAAGGGGAATGTATTGTGTACTCCATCTCATTCCTCGTTTGTCCAATTGACTCGTAGGGTCAACCAGCCTGAGGTGCACCCCTGGGGACAGTTTGTTGGCTTTGTGGGTCTTCCTGGGTTTCCTGTGAAGTGTTCACATCCTGTTGTCCATTTGTTGCTTACTCACCCAGGGTCCATCAAACTGCGGAACGTTTTAAGTGGTAGAAAAATCACGCCATAAACAAACCCAAAAGATAACTCTTAGAATTTTTAAAGATCTTAACACCTGATAGATAAATGGGCAAGAGACATGAGCCAACACTTTATAAGAAAGATATATCACTGGTCTTTAAATTTATGAACATATGTTTAAAGACATGAGCAGCCAATTCACAAGAAGAGTATGGAACTAACCCCGAACCACATTAAGAATATATTAAATCGAACGAAGTTAAGAAAAATCATACTAAAATTCCCTTGAGAACTGAAAATCAGGCAGAAGTGGCATAGATTTTAGTAATTGCAGACAGAGACATTAGCATACTTTGAATAAATGTGTTTTGTGTGTTCTAAAAATAAGGAGCGTCATGGAAATCCTATAATAGACCCCATTTGATCTTACGGAGATGAAAAACATAGTGTCAGATGAAGCCGGTTTTAAGGGTTTTCTGATGGCTCAGATAGTAAAAATAAAAAACAAAGAAACAAACAAACATAACATTACCCACCTGCAACATTGGAGACCAGTCTTCAATCCTTGGGTTGGGAAGATCCCCTGGAAGGGGGAATGGCAGCCTGTTCCAGTATGCTTGCCTGGAGAATCCCCATGGACAGAGGAGCCTGGTGGGGAACAGTCCTTGGGGTCACAAATAGTTGGACATGGCTGAACAACGGAGCACAGCACAGTGCAGCACTTTGAATGTTTGTGAAAAAATTCAGGTAGGGAGGAAAGAGGGAGAAGGGAAAAAAGGGAAATAAAAGGAAGGAAAGAAAATTCCCCATTGCTGCTGAGAACAGAGCAACCAGAGATGTCCCCCAGAAGGAAAGCACCACACATGTCCATCTGAGCACGCTCAGCCGGTTTGAAACAACCATCACCAACTTTGGTCCCACTCCTTCAACCAAACTCATGTGCAGGGTTTAACACTAAAAGACTCAGTGTCATCACGGTTTCTCCTCTCTCAAATCCTGATTCACCCTGAAGTGAAAAAGACACGTGTGACACAATGTTCATCACAGCACTCTTTACAATAACCAGGGCATGGAGGCAAACTAGATGTGCATCAGCAGACAAATGGGTAAGAAAGCTGTGGTACATAGACACAATGGAATATTGCTTAGCCATTAAAAATTACACAGTGAATCCATTCTAATCAGGTGGATGAAACTGGAGCCTATTATACAGAGCGAAGTAAGTCAGGAAGAAAAACACCACTACATTATACTAAGGCATATATATTGAATTTAGGAAGATGGAGATGATAACCCATTATGGGGACAGATTTACAGAACAGTGATTTGCACTCCGTGGGAGACGGCGAGGGTGCGATGATCAGAGAGAATAGCATTCAAATATGTATATTATCATATGTGAAAGGGATAGCCAGTCCATATTCGATGCATAAGACCGGGTGCCCTGGACTGGTTCACTGGGCTGACCCAGAGGGATTAGACTGGGAGGAACATGTGAGGGGGAATCTGGATGAGGAACACATCTACTCCCATGGCTGATTCATGTGAATGTATGGCCACGCCAAACCACAATATTGTAAAGAAAATACCCACCAATAAAATAAAATAACCAGGGCATGGAGGCAACCTAGATGTCCATCAGCAGACAAATGTGTAAGAAAACTGTGGTACATAGACACAATTGAATATTGCTCAGTCAATGAGAAGAACACATGCAAATGCATTCTAATGAAGTGAGTGAAACTGTAGCCTATTATACAGAGCGAAGTAAGTCAGAAAGAAAAACACAAATACACAATACTAAGGCATATACATTAAATTTAGGAAGATGGAGATGATAACCCTATATGGGAGACAGCAAAAGAGACTCAGCTTTACAGAACAGTCTTTTGGACTCTGTGGGAGATGGCGAGGGTGGGATGATCTGAGACTATAGCATTGAAACATGTATATTATCATATGTGAAAGGGATAGCCAGTCCATGTTCGATGCATAAGACAGGGTGCCCAGGACTGGCTCACTGGGCTGACCCAGAGGGATTAGATTGGGAGGAAGATGTGAGGGGGAATCAGGATGGGGAATACATGTACTCCCATGGCTGATTCATGTCAATATATGGCAAAAAACACCACAAAATTGTAAAGTAAATACCCACCATTTGAAACAAATGAAAAAAAAATAAAAAAAATCCTTTGATAAAACAGGCCTAATCAGTAAAGATTTTTGACCTCTAAAAATGCCCTTCTTTTCCTTCCTTTCTTCCGTCCTTCCTTTGCCCTCTTTCTTTCCTTTTCTTTCTGATTCTACAACTGTTAAAGCTTGCTTTTCATTGATCCTTATGGCAAAGTCCTGGCTCTATTCCCCATGTTGTACAATGCATCCCTGACCTCGTCTTCCACCTAACTATCACTGCCTGCCTCACACTCGCCCACCTCTGTATTGCCCCGCCCTCTTCCCCTCCCCACTGGAAACCAGTAAATGCTTCTCTATATTTTTGCACCTCCATTATTATCATATTCTCTACTTTGCGGTATGTTTACATTCTATAACTGATATCATTCAGTATTTGTCAATCTCTGTCTGAGATATTTTACTCAATATTCTACCTTCCATGTTGATTCAAATGTCAATACTCCATTCTTTTGATGGGGCAGCTCCTTTGTATGACTTTGGAACAAATGGCACTGCCCCCCACACACGACAAAGCTCCCCAGCTAAGTGTCCATTTCTACACTCACACAGACAAACTCCAAGTCCTCTTCCTCATCTCCCATGGGAAGTCTGTCTTTAAAGCTAAGTCTGGAACCAGTTCTTCCCCCTACTTTCTGGCAACCTGGACATTCTGGTCCCATCTCCAACTCAACAGAAGCCATCTCCCTCCCTCCTCACACACTTATCCCTTCCCTGCCCTCTCTGCACCCCACTATCAGAGAACTCAGAGACAAACATAAGTTCACATCAGCTTGATTTTATTTTATTTTCCTGATTAGTGTATGCAGTTGCTATGATATTCAGCGTATGTACTTTTGGCCAGTATTCAGGGGCCAGACTCTCAAGCATTTCTGAGGTGTCTAGCCATGCCCCGAATTCACTGGCTGTCCACTGGTCCAGCTGGAATGGCAGGGGTCTCAATGGTCGCTGGGACTTCCTCTGGTTCATTCTGGTTAGCTGGAATGGCAGGGGTATCCATGGCCTCTGGGACCTCCCCTGGTTGATTCTGATTAGCTGGAAGTGCAGGGGTCTCCATGGCTCTGGAATCTCCTGTGATTCATTCTGATTAGCTGGAATGGCAGGGGTCTCCATGGTCTCTGAGATCTCCCCTAGTACCTTCTGATTAGCTGGAATGGCAGTGTCTCCATGGTTTCTCTGACCCCTCTGGTTCATTCTCATTCACTGGAAATGCAGGCGTCTCCATGGTCTCTGGGGCCTCCTCTGATTCATTCTGATTAGCTGGAATGGCAGTGGTCTCCATGGTCTCTGTGACCTACTCTGTTTCCTTCTGAATACCTCGAATAGCAGGGGTCTCTTTGGTCTCTGGGACTTACTATAGTTCCTTCTCATTCTGCTGTTCATTTGCCTGGAACTTTGGCTGCAGAGCTTTGAGCATCTGATTTTCTTAAGCTTTTTTTGTGGTGGGAGTTTTCAGAGAAGTTTTATTCGGTAGCTTTTCCAGAATGGGATTATTCACCCTCATGGTTACTCTGGCCACCTGGAGAAAACAAGACAGGGAGCAAGAATGGTATTGGTTCATGAAAGAGTATGAAGACAGTTAGGGCCGATGGCTTCAGGAGAAGGGGTGTGGGGAGAGAAGGGTTATGTGCCAGGCAAGGACAGTGGAGGGAGTCTTCTGGGGTGGGGTCGATGGTCAAGAGGAGTTTGGCTGGGTTCAGTTAACCTTGACATTTTTTTCTGGACCTCAATTGATAGGAGGTCTTCATCTTCTCCTGGGTAAAAGGAGGTGGGTGTTCCATAGCTACTCTTGAGTCTTGTGGCTTCCCAGTCACCTCAGACATTTGGAATACTCACAATGGTCTGCTCAGAGTCCCTGAGCACACCTATATATACCCGTCGCCATGGAGCCTAACCCTCATGCTTTAGGAGGTCCGAAAGTCTCTTCCCCAGCCAATGGTGGCCCTGGGTGAGCTTTGACATCAGAAAGCCCCATCCTGACATGTCTAGCGGAGGATGGGGAGCAATTCAGATGATTTGCTGGGAGAAATGAGGCATTAGTAATGCCCTCAACAGGCCTCCAAACTCACCTGACACCCTCACCTCTATGTCAACTAGGATGGGTCACACAGTAGGCAGAGTGCATCTCCTCCTAAACTTGCCCCACAGCCACGCTCCTCGGGCATTCATTCTGTGCTCTCTCAGCTTTCACCATTATCTAGCTTTTCATATCTTGCCTAAAGTCCGTCCATGACAACTAGGATGTGTTAAAGTATCTGTGGAAGTGAGAATCATTGCTTGCTCGTCCTGCAATGTTGTCTTAAGGCACTTTGAAGCCCATTGAATTCTGGGCCAGCTGACAGATACCTTTCCATCCCTCCTCCTTGTCTCAGTGTTCCCGGAGCTCTGCTCCATTTTCTGGTCTACAGTCGGTAACCCTTGTCTTCAGGTTGTGAGAATGCAGTGAATACACTTGCCCTTTCTCCACACGGATCTGTCTCGTTTCCAGTCTAGGACTCACGGTCAGCTCATTAGGAGGACTACACAGGCATTGGTTTGAACATGGTGATGGGGAATGTGCAGAGAAATGCATGTTTCAGGTTTTGCTGGGTGATCCCATGCAGGAAATGCCCACCTCTGGCTGCTTCGTATTCCAGCAAAGGATGGAGATTGCCCAGAGCTGTGTGAGCCTTGTGTGCAAAGATCTTCTCAACACGTACCCTCACAAATCTCTTTTCTCATCCTGTTTTCTTGCGGGAAGCTCCCTTGGAGCTTACCTCACAGCCAGAACCAAGGTGGAGTTGATTTCCATGAGCAGTTGCAGCAAGCTACCAGCTTCTTGGACGAAACACTGAGTCATCCTGTCCTGTGCATCTAGTTCCTATGGTTTCTCACTGGGCTGGTTGGCTCTGGAGGAAAGGAGAATGGATTGTGTGCTCCACCTCATTCCTCGTTTCTCCAATTGTCTCGTCGGCTCAACCAGCCTGAGGTGCACCCCTGGGGATAGTTTGTTGGCTTCATGTTTCTTCTTGGGTTTCCTGTAAAGTGTTCACATCCTGTTGTCCATTTGTTGCTTACTAACCCAGGGTCTATCATACTGCTGAACATATTAAGAGGTAGAAAAATCACGTCATAAACAAACCCAAAAGATGACTCTTAGAATTTTTAAATATCCTAAACCTGATAGAAAAATGGGCAAGAGGCAAGAGCCAACACTTTATAAGAAAGATGTATCACTGGCCTTTAAATTCATGAAGACATATTTAAGACATGAGCACCCAGTTCACAAGAAGAATATGGAACTAGCCCCGAACCACGTTAAGAACATATTAAATCAAGTGAAGGTAAGAAAAATCATATTAAAATTCCCTTGAGATCTGAAACTCAGGCAGAAGTGATAGATTTTAGTAATTGCAGAAAGGGACATTAGGATACTTGGAATAAATGTGTTTTGTGTGTTCTAAATATAAGGAGTGTAATGGAAATCATAAATTAGACCCCATTTTATCTTACAGATATGAAAAACATACTATCAGATGAAGCCCATTTTAAAGGTTTCTTGATGGCTCAGATAGTAAAAAAAAATAAAAAATAAAAAAAAATAAAACCCATCTGCAACGTGGGAGACCAGGATTCAATCCCTGGGTTGGGAAGATCCCCTGGAGGGGGGAATGGGAGCCTGCTCCAGTGTGCTTGCCTGGAGAATTCCCATGGACAAAGGAGCCTTGCAGGCTACAGTCCATGGGGTGACAAAGAGTTGGACCTGGCTGAACCAGGAAGCACAGCACAGCGCAGCACATTTAATGTTTTCCAAAGAAATTCAGGTAGGGAGGAAGAGTGAGGAAGGGAAACCAGAGAAGTGAAAAGAAGGAAAGAAAATCCTCCATTGCTGGTGAGAACAGAGCAACCAGAGATATCCCCCAACAGGGCAGAACCCCACATATACATCTGAGCACTCTAAGCTGGTTTGAAACAACCATCTCCAACTTTGGTTCCACTCCTTCAACCAAACTCATGTGCAGGATGTACCACTAACAGGCTAATTGTCATCATGGTTTCTCCACATTCAAATGCTGATTCATGGAGAAGTGAAAAAGACACGTGTGCCCCAATGTTCATCACAGCACTGTTTACAATAACTAGGGCATGGAAGCAACCTAGATGTCCATCAGCAGACAAATGGGTAAGAAAGCTGTGGTACATAGACACAGTAGAATATTGCTCAGACATTAAAAAAAACACATGTGAATCCATTCTAATGAAGTGTATGAAACTGCAGCCTATTATACAGAGTGAAGTAAGTCAGAAAGAAAAACACCAATACACTATTCTAAGGCATATATATTGAATTTACGAAGATGGAAATGATAACCGTATATGGGAGAGCAAAAGAGACAGAGATCTAGAGAACAGTCTTTTGGACTCTGTGGGAGACGGGGAGGGTGGGATGATCTGAGACTATAGCATTGAAACATGTATATTATCATATGTGAAAGGGATAGCCCGTCCATATTCGATGCATAAGACAGGGTGCCGAGGACTAGTTCACTGGGCTTAGAGGGATTGCATTGGGAGGAAGATGTCGGGGAGGAAGATGTCGGGGAAATCAGGATGGGGAATACATGTACTCCCATGGCTGATTCATGTCAATGTATGGCAAAATCCACCACAATATTGTAAAGTAAATACCCACCAATTTAAGTAAATAAAATAAAATAGAATCCTTTGATAAAAAGTCCCTAAACAGTGTTGACTTTTGACCAACAAAAAAGTCCTTCTTTTCCTTCCTTCTTCCCTCCTTCCTCCCCCCTCTTTCTCTCCTTTCTTTCTGATTATAAAACTGTTAAAGCTTGCTTTCCATTTATAGTTATGACAAAGTCCTTCCTCTATACCCATGTTGTACCATTCATTCGTGAGCTCATCTTCCACCTAACTATCACTGCCTGCCCGCCATTTCCAAATCTCAGTATTGCCCCGCACTCTTCCCCTTCCCGCTGGTAACCAGGTCATGCTTCTCTATATTTGTGCACCTCCATTATTATCATATTCTCTACTTTGCATTATGTTTACATTCTATAAGTGATATCATACAGTATTCATCAATCTCTGTCTGAGGTATTTTACTCAATATTCTACCTTCCACGTCGCTGCAAATGTCAATATTCCATTCTTTTGATGGGGAAGCTCCTTTGTATGGCTTCTGAACAAATGGCACTGCCCCCCCACAGGACACTGTTCCCCAGCTAAATGTCCATCTCTGCACTCGCACAGAGGAAACTACAAGTCCTCTTCCTCTACGCACGTGGGAAGTGTGTCTTTGAAGCTCAGTCTGGAACCAGTTCTTCCCCCTACTTTCTTTAAACCTGGACCTTCTGATCCCATCTCCAACTCCACGGAAGCCATCTCCCTCCCTCATCACACACTTCTTGCTTCCCTGCCCTCTGTGACTCCCACTATCAGAGAACTCAGAGAAAAACATAATTTCATATCAGCTTGATTTTATTTTATTTTCGTTATTAGTGTATGCAGTTGCTATAATATTCAGCATTTGTAATTTTGGCCAGTATTCAGGGGCCAGACCCCGAAGCATTTCTAGGGGTGTAGCCATGTCACGAAGTCACTGGCTGTCAACTGGTCAAAGTGGAATGGCAATGGTCTCCATGGTCTCTCGAAACTCCTCTGGTTCATTCTGATTAGCTGGGAATACAGAGGTCACCATGATCTCTGGGACCTCCTCTGTTTCACTCTGAATAGCTGGAATAGCTGGGGTCTCCATGGTCTTCAGAACCTCCTCTGGTTCCTTCTGATTACCTGGAATGGCAGGGGTCTCCATGGTCTCTGGGACCTCCTCTGGTTCCTTCTGATTCAGCCATTCATTCGCCTTGGAACTCTGGCTACAGAGCTTTGAGCATCTGATTTTCTTAAGATTTTTTCTGGTGGGAGTTTTCAGAGAAGTTTTCTTGGGCAGCTTTGCCGGAATGGGATTATTAACCCTCACGGTTACCCTGGCCACCTAGAGAAAACAAGACGGGGAGCAAGAATGGCACTGGTTTAGGGAAGAGTGGGAAGACAGGTGGGAAGGATGGCTTCAGGAGAAGGGGTGTGGGCAGAGAAGGGTTATGTGCCAGGCAAAGTCAGGGAGTGTGTCTTGTGGGGTGGGGTCGATGGGCAAGGGGAGTTTGCCTGGGTTCAGTTCACCTTGACATTTTTTTCTGGACCTCAATTAATAGGAGGTCTTCATCTCCCCCTGGGTAAGAGGAGATGGGTGTTCCATAACTACTCTGGAGGCTTGAGGCGTCCCACTCACCTCAGTCATTTGGAGGACTCACAGTGGTCTGCTCAGAGCGCCTGAGCACCCCTATAAATACCCGTCTGCATGGAGCCTCACCCTCATGCTTTATGAGTTCAGCAAGTATCTACCTCAGCCAATGGTCGCCCTGGGTGAGCTTTGACATCACAAAGCCCCATCCTGACATGTCTAGCAGAGGATGGGGAGCAATTCAGATGATTTGCTGAGAGAAATGAGGCATTAGTAATGCTCTCAAGAGGCCTCCAAACTCACCGGCCCCCCTCACCTCTATGTCAACTCTGATGGGTCACACAGCAGGCAGAGTGCATATCCTCCAAACCTTGCCCCACAGCCACACTGCTCGGGCATTCATTCTGTTCTCTCTCAGCTTTCACTATTATATAGCTTTCATATCTTGCCTAACTCCTGCATTATAACTAGGCTATGTTTAAGTGTCTGTGGAAGCGAGAATCATTGCTCGTTCGACCTGCAATGTTGTCTTGTTACAACTTGAAGCCCACTAAATACTGGGCCAGCAGACAGAAACCTTACCATCCTGCCTCCTTGTATCAGTGTTCCCGGAGCTCGTTTCCTTTTTCTGGTCTCCAGTCTGAAAACCTTGTCTTCAGGCTGTGAGAATGCAGTGAATGTACTTGCCGTTTCTCCACATGGAGCTGTCTCGTTTCCAGTCTAGGACTCAGGGTCACCTCACTAGGAGTACTACCCAGGCTTGGGTTTGAACAGGGTGATGGGATGGAGCAGGAAAATGTTTGTTTCAAGCCGTGCTGAGGGATCCCCTGCAGGAAATGCCTACCTGGGGCTGATTAGTATTCCCAGCAAGGGATGGAGCTTGCCCAGAACTGTGTGAGCCTTGTGTGAAAAGGTATTCTCAACAGATGCCCTCACAAATCTCTTTTCTCATCTTGTTTTCTTCCTGGAAGTTCCCTGGAGCTTACCTCACACCCGAAACCAAGGTGGAATTCATTTCCATGAGCAGCTGCCACAAGCGTCCAGTTTCTTGGACGAAACACTAGGTCATCCTGTCCTGTGCACCTAGTTCCTCATGGTCTCTCATTGAGCTGGTTGGCTCTGGAGGAAAGGGGAATGGATTGTGTGCTCCACCTCAGTCCTTGTTTGTCCAATTGACTTGTAAGGTCAACCAGTCTGAGGTGCACCCCTGGGGACAGTTTGTTCGCTTAGTGGGTATTCTTGGGTTCCCTGTGAACTGTTCACATCCTGTTGTCCATTTTTGCCTACTCACCCAGGGTCTATCACACTGCTGAAATTATTAAGAGGTAGAAAAAGCACACCATAAACAAACCCAAAAGATGACTCTTAGAATTTTTAGAAAATGTTAAAACCTGATAGAAAAATGGGCAACAAGCACGAGCCAACCCTTTTAAGAAAGATGTTTCACAGGCCTTTAAATTTATGAAGACATGTTTAAAGACATGACCAGGCAATTCAAAAGAAGAGTGTGGAACGAGCCCCGAACCACATTCAGAACATATTAAATCGAACGAAAGTAAGAAAAATCATACTAAATATCCCTTGTGAACTGAAATTCAAGCAGAAGTGGCATAGATTTTAGTAATTGCAGACAGAGACATTAGGATACTTGGAATAAATGTGTTTTGTGTGTTCTAAAATTAAGGAGAGTCATGGAAATCCTAAAATAGTCCCCATTTGATCTTACAGATATGAAAACATAGTTTTCAGAATGAAGCACATTTTTAAAGGTTTCCTGATGGCTTCAGATAGTAAAAAAAAAAAAAAAAAAAAAAAAAAAAAAAAAAAAAAAGGAGGAAAAAAAAAAAAAAAAAAACACTTGCAACATGGGAGACCAGGATTCAATCCCTTGGTTGGGAAGATCCTCTGGAGGGAGGAATAGCAGCCTGTTCCAGTATGCTTGCCTGGAGAATCCCCATGGACAGAGGAGCCTGGTAGGTTACAGTCCATGGGGTCAGAAAGACTTGGAAATGGCTAAACAACAAAGCAGAGCACTGTGCAGCACATTGAATAATTCTGAAAGAGATTCAGGTAGAGAGGAAAGAGGGAGAAAGGGAAACAGGGGAAATGAAAGAAAGGAAGGATAATCCTCTGTTGCTGGTGAAAACAGAGCAAACAGAGATATCTCTCAGCAGGAAAGCACCCCACATGTCTATCTGCGCACTCTCAGCCGATTTGAAAAAACCATCACCAACTTTGGTCTCACTCCTCCAACCAAACTCATGTGCAGGGTTTACCACCAACAGGCAAATAGTCATCATGGTTTCTCCTCATTCAAATGCTGATTCACCCAGAAGTGAAAATGACACGTGTGCCCCAATGTTCATCACAGCACTATTTACAATAACCAGGGAATGGAAGCAACGTAGATGTCCATGAGCAGACAAATGGGCTAAGAAAGCTGTGGTACAGAGACACAGTGGAATATTGCTCAGCCATTAAAAAGAACACATGTGAATCCATTCTAATGAGATGGATGAAACTGCAGCCTATTATACAGAGTGAAATAAGTCAGAATGAAAAACACCATTACACTATTATAAGGCATATATATTGAATTTAGGAAGATGGAGATGATAACCCTATATGGGAGAGCAAAAGAGAAACAGATTTGCAAAACAGTCTTTTGGATTTTGTGGGAGATGGCGAGGGTGTGATGATCTGAGAGAATAGCATTGAAACATGTATATTATCATATATGAAAGGGATAGCCAGTCCATGTTCGATGTATAAGACAGGGTGCCCAGGACTGGTTTATGGGCTCACCCAGAGGGATTGGATTTGGAGGAAGATGTTGGGGAAATCAGGATGGGGAATATATGTTTTCCCATGGCTGATTCAAGACAATGTATGGGAAATTCCACCACCATATTGTAAAGTAAATACACACCAACTAGAATAAATAAAATAAATAGAATCCTTTAATAAAAAGGGCCTAATCACTGTTGACTTTTGACCAACAAAAAAGTCCTTCTTTTCCTTCCTTTCTTCCCTTCTCCCTCCCCTCTCTTTCTTTCCTTTTCTTTCTGATTATACAACTGTTAACGCTTGCTTCCCATTTATCTTTATGACAAAGTCCTGACTGTATACCCCATGTTGTACAATGCATACCTGAGCTCATCTTCCACCTAACTGTCACTCTGTACTTCCCACTCCAACACCTCTGTATTGCCCTGCCCTCTTCCCCTCCCCGCTGGGAACCAGTAGATGCTTCTCTATATTTGTGTACCTCCATTTTTATCATGTTATCTGCTTTGTAGAATCTTTACATTTTAAAAGTGATAACATACAGTATTTGTCAATCTCTGTCTGTGTTATTTTACTCAATATTCTACATTCCATGTTGCTGCAAATGTCAATATTCCATTCTTTTGATGGGGCAGCTCCTTTGTATGCCTTTTGAATAAATGGCACTGCCCCCCCACACGTGACAGTGTTCCCCAGCTAATTGTCCATCTCTGCACGCGCACAGAGAAACTCCAAGTCCTCTTCCTCGTCTCCCATGGGAAGTGTGTCTTTGAAGCTCAGTCTGGAACCAGTTCTTCCCCCTACTTTCTGGCAACCTGGATCTTCTGGTAGCATCTCCTACTCCACAGAAGCCATCTCCCTCCCTCCTCACACACTTATCCTTTCCCTGCCCTATCTATCCCCCACTATCAGAGAACTCAGAGACAAACATAATTTCACATCAGCTTGATTTGTTTTATTTTCGTTATTAGTGTATGCAGTTGCTATAACATTCATCATCTGTACATTTGGCCAGTACTCAGCGGCCAGATCCCGAAGCATTTCTGAGGTGTCTAGCCATGCCTTGAATTCAATCGCTGTCCAATGGTCCAGCTGGAATGGCAGGGGTCTCCATGGTCTCTGGGACGTCCTCTGGTTCGTCCTGATTAGCTGGAATGGCAGGGGTCTCCATGGTCTCTGGGACCTCCTCTGGTTCATTCTCTTTAGCTGGAAATGCACGGGTTTCCTTGGTTTCGGGGACCTCCTCTGATTCATTCTGATTAGCTGGAATGGCATTGGTCTCCATGGTCTCTGGGACCTCCTCTAGTTCCTTCTGATTACCTCAAATGGCAGGGGTCTCCATGCTATCTGGGATCTCGTCTGGTTCCTTCTGATTCAGCTGTTCAATCGCCTTGGAATTCTGGTTACATACTTTTGAGCATCTGGTTTTCTTAAGCCTTTTGCTGGTGGGAGTTTTCAGAGAAGTTTTCTTTGGCAGCTTTGCTAGAATAGGATTACTCGCCCTCACGGTTACCCTGGCCACCTGGAGAAAATAAGACAGGGAGCATGAATGGCACTGGTTTGGGGAAGACTGTGAAGACAGGTGGGAAGGATGGCTTCAGGAGAAAGGGTGTGGACAGAGAAGGGTTATGTGCCAGGCATGACATGTGAGGGTGTCGTCTGGGGTGGGGTCATTGGCCAAGAGATGTTTGGCTGGGTTCAGTTCATCTTGACATTTTTTTCTGGACCTCAATTGATAGGAGGTTTTCATCTTCTCCTGTATAAGAGGAGATGGGTGTTCCATAACTACCCTAGAGCCTTGTGGCTTCTCAGTCACCTCAGTCATTTGGAGGATTCAGAGTGGTCTGCTCAGAGCCCCTGATCAATCCTACATATTCCCGTTCACATGGAGCCTCACCCTCAATCTTTATGAGGTCAGCAAGTCTCTTCCCCAGACAATGGTCGCCCTGGGTGAGCTTTGACATCACAAAGCCCTGTCCTGACATGTCCAGCGGAGGATGGGGAGCAATTCAGATGATTTGCTGGGAGAAATGAGGCATTAGTAATGCCCTCAAGAGGCCTCCAAACTAACCTGCCACACTCACCTCTATGTCAACTCTGATGGGTCACAGAGCAGGCAGAGTGCATCTCTTCCAAACCTTGCCCCACAGCCACACTGCTCGGGCATTCATTCTGTTCTCTCTCAGCTTTCACCATTATCTAGCTTTTCATATCTTGCCTAAACTCCCTCCATGAAAACTAGATTGTGTTTGAGTGTCTGTGGAAGCGAGAATCATTGCTCGTTCATCGTGCAATGTGATCTTAATGCACCTTGAATCCCATTGAATAATGGGCCAGAAGACAGAAACCATTCCATCCCGCCTCCTTTTCTCAGAGTTCCCGGAGCTCGCCTCCATTTTCCTGTCTCCAGTCAGAAATCCTTGTCTTCAGGCTGTGAGAATGCAGTGAATACACTTGCCCTTTCTCCAGAAGGAGCTGTCTCGTTTCAAGTCTAGGACTCAGGATCACCTCACTACGAGTACTACCCAGGCTTGGGTTTGAAGACGGTGCTGGGGTAGGGGCAGAGAAATGCATGTTTCAGGTTGTGATGGGTTATCCCACGCAGGAAATGCCCTCCTGCGGCTGATTTGTATTCCCAGCAAGGGGTGGAATTTGCCCAGATCTATGGGAGCCTTGTGTGCAAAGGTCTTCTCAACACGTGCCCTCACAAATCACTTTGCTCATCTTGTTTTCTTGCTGGAAGCTCCCTTGGAGCTTACCTCACAGCCAAATCCAAGGTGGAATTCATTTCCATGTGCAGCTGCCTGAAGCTTCCAGCTTCTTGGATGAAACGCAGAGTCATCCTGTCCTATGCATCTAGTTCCCATGGTCTCTCATTGAGCTGGTTGGCTCTGGAGGAAAGGAGAATGGATTGTGTGCTCCACCTCAGTCCTCGTTTTTCCAATTGACTCATAGGGTCAACCAGACTGAGGTGCAACTCTGGGGACAGTTTGTTGGCTTCGTGGGTCTTCCTGGGTTTCCTGTGAAGTGTTCACATTCTGTTGTCCATTTGTTGCTTACTCACCCAGGGTCCATCACACTGATGAACACTTTAAGAGGTAGAAAAAGCACACCGGAAACAAACCCAAAAGATGACTCAGAATTTTTAGAAGATCTTAAAAGCTGATGAAAAATTTGCAAGAGGCACGAGCCAACACTTTATAAGAAAGATGTATCACTGGCCTTTAAATTTATGAAGACGTGTTCAAAGACATGAGCAGCCAATTCACAAGAAGAGTATGGATCTAGTCCCGAACCACGTTAAGAACTTATTAAGTCTAACGATGGTAAGAAAACTCATACTAAAAAAAAAAAAAAAAAAAAAGAAAACTCATACTAAAATGCCCTTGAGAAATGAAACTCAGGCAGAAAT
>NC_057419.1:3549642-3640085 GCF_019320065.1 Cervus canadensis
ATTGCGGAAAGGGACATTAGGATACTTGGAATAAATGTGTTTTGTGTGTTCTAAATATAAGGAGTGTAATGAAAATTATAAATTAGACCCCATTTTTCTCTTACAGATATGAAAATCATAGTGTCAGATGAAGCCCATTTTAAGGGTTTCGTGATGGCTCAGATAGTAAAAAAAATAAAAAATAAAATAAAAAATAAAACCCATCTGCAACGTGGGAGACCAGGATTCAATCCCTGGGTTGGGAAGATCCCCTGGAGGGGGGAATGGCAGCCTGCTCCAGTATGCTTGCCTGGAGAATTCCCATGGACAAAGGAGCCTTGCAGGCTACAGTCCATGGGGTCACAAAGAGTTGGACATGGCTGAACCAGGAAGCACAGCACAGCGCAGCACATTGAATGTTTTCCAAAGAAATTCAGGTAGGGAGGAAGAGTGAGGAAGGGAAACCAGAGAAGTGAAAAGAAGGAAAGAAAATCCTCCATTGCTGGTGAGAACAGAGCAACCAGAGATATCCCCCAACAGGGCAGCACCCCACATATCCATCTGAGCACTCTAAGCCGGTTTGAAACAACCATCTCCAACTTTGGTTCCACTCCTTCAACCAAACTCATGTGCAGGATGTACCACTAACAGGCTAATTGTCATCATGGTTTCTCCTCATTCAAATGCTGACTCTTCCAGAAGTGAAAATGACACGTGTGCCCCAATGTTCATCACAGCACTGTTTACAATAACTAGGGCATGGAAGCAACCTAGATGTCCATCAGCAGACAAATGGGTAAGAAAAGCGTGGTATCATAGACACAGTAGAATATTGCTCAGCCACTTAAAATAACCCGGTATGTGTGAACCCATTCTAAATGAAGTGTATGAAACTGCAGCCTATTATACAGAGTGAAGTAAGTCAGAAAGAAAAAACACCAATAACACTATTACTTAAAGGCATATAATATTGAATTAGGAAGATGGAATGATAAACCGTATATTGGGAGAGCAAAAAAGAGACAGAGATCTAGAGAACAGTCGTTTGGACTCTGTGGCGGGAGAACGGGGAGGGTGGGTTATCGTGAAGACCTAATAGCATTGAAACCTGTAATATTATCAATATGTGAAAGGGATAACCAGTCCATATTCAATGCATAAGGCCAGGGTGCCCAGGACTAGTTCACTGGCTTAGAGGGATTGCAATTTGGGAGGAAGATGTCGGCGTGAAATCAAAAGGAATGGGGAATACATGTACTCCCATGGCTGATTCATGTCAATGTATGGCAAAATCCACCACAATATTGTAAAGTAAATACCCACCAATTTAAGTAAATAAAATAAAATAAAATAGAATCCTTTGATAAAAAGTCCCTAATCAGTGTTGACTTTTGACCAACAAAAAAGTCCTTCTTTTCCTTCCTTTCTTCCCTCCTTCCTCCCCCCTCTTTCTCTCCTTTCTTTCTGATTATAAAACTGTTAAAGCTTGCTTTCCATTTATAGTTATCACAAAGTCCTTCCTCTATACCTATGTTGTACCATTCATTCGTGAGCTCATCTTCCACCTAACTATCACTGCCTGCCCGCCATTTCCCAATCTCAGTATTGCCCCGCCGCACTCTTCCCCTTCCCGCTGGTAACCAGGTCATGCTTCTCTATATTTGTGCACCTCCATTATTATCATATTCTGTACTTTGCATTATGTTAACATTCTATAAGTGATACCATACAGTATTCATCAATCACTGTCTGAGGTATTTTACTCAATATTCTACCTTCCACGTTGCTGCAAATGTCAATATTCCATTCTTTTGATGGGGCAGCTCCTTTGTATGCCTTCTGAACAAATGGCACTGCCCCCCCACAGGACACTGTTCCCCAGCTAAGTGTACATCTCTGCACTCGCACAGAGAAACTCCAAGTCCTCTTCCTCTACTCACATGGGAAGTGTGTCTTTGAAGCTCAGTCTGGAACCAGTTCTTCCCCCTATTTTCTTTAAACCTGGACCTTCTGATCCCATCTCCAACTCCACGGAAGCCATCTCCCTCCCTCATCACACACTTCTTGTGTCCCTGCCCTCTGTGACTCCCACTATCAGAGAACTCAGAGAAAAACATAATTTCATATCAGCTTGATTTCATTTTATTTTCGTTATTAGTGTATGCAGTTGCTATAATATTCAGCATTTGTACTTTTGGCCAGTATTCAGGGGCCAGACCCCCAAGCAGTTCTACGATGTGAAGCCATGTCACAAAGTCACTGGCTGTCAACTGGTCAAGCTGGAATGGCAAGGGTGTCCATGGTCTCTGGGACCTCCTCTGATTCATTCTGATTAGCTGGAAATACAGAGGTCTCCATGATCTCTGGGACCTCCTCTGTTTCATTCTGAATAGCTGGAATGGCTGGTGTCTCCATGGTCTTCAGAACCTCCTCTGGTTCCCTCTGATTACCTGGAATGGCAGGGGTCTCCATGTTCTCTGGGACCTCCTCTAGTTCCTTCTGATTCAGCTGTTCATTCGCCTTGGAACTCTGGCTACAGAGCATTGAGCATTTGATTATCTTAAGATTTTTTTCTGGTGGGAGTTTGCAGAGAAGTTTTCTTGGGCAGCTTTGCCGGAATGGGATTATTAACCCTCCCGGTTACCCTGGCCACCTAGAGAAAACAAGACAGGGAGCAAGAATGGCACTGGTTTAGGGAAGAGTGGGAAGACAGGTTGGAAGGATGGCTTCAGGAGAAGGGGTGTGGGCAGAGAAGGGTTATGTGCCAGGCAAAGTCAGGGAGTGTGTCTTGTGGGGTGGGGTCGATGGGCAAGGGGAGTTTGGCTGGGTTCAGTTCACCTTGACATTTTTTTCTGGACCTCAATTAATAGGAGGTCTTCATCTCCCCCTGGGTAAGAGGAGATGGGTGTTCCATAACTACTCCGGAGGCTTGAGGCGTCCCACTCACCTCAGTCATTTGGAGGACTCACAGTGGTCTGCTCAGAGCCCCTGAGCACCGCGATATATACCCGTCCGCATGGAGCCTCACCCTCATGCTTTATGAGGTCAGCAAGTATCTAACTCAGCCAATGGTCGCCCTGGGTAAGCTTTGACATCACAAAGCCCCATCCTGACATGTCTAGCAGAGGATGGGAAGCAATTCAGATGATTTGGTGGGAGAAATGAGGCATTAGTAATGCTCTCAAGAGGCCTCCAAACTCACCTGCCCCCCTCACCTCTATGTCAACTCTGATGGGTCACACAGCAGGCAGAGTGCATATCCTCCAAACCTTGCCCCACAGCCACACTTCTCGGGCATTCATTCTGTTCTCTCTCAGCTTTCACTCTTATATAGCTTTCATATCTTGCCTAACTCCCTGCATTTTAACTAGGCTATGTTTAAGTGTCTGTGGAAGCGAGAATCATTGCTCGTTCGTCCTGCAATGTTGTCTTGTTACAACTTGAAGCCCACTAAATACTGGGCCAGCCGACAGAAACCTTACCATCCTGCCTCCTCGTATCAGTGTTCCCAGAGCTCGCTTCCTTTTTCTGGTCTCCAGTCAGAAACCCTTGTCTTTAGACTGTGAGAATGCATTGAATGCACTTGCCGTTTCTCCACATGGAGCTGTCTCGTTTCCACTCTAGGACTCAGGGTCACCTCACTAGGAGTACTACCCAGGTTTGGGTTTGAACAGGGTGATGGGATGGAGCAGGAAAATGTTTGTGTCAAGTCGTGCTGAGGGATCCCCTGCAGGAAATGCCTACCAGGGGCTGATTAGTATTCCCAGCAAGGGATGGAGCTTGCCCAGAGCTGTGTGAGCCTTGTGTGCAAAGGTATTCTCAACACGTGCCTTCACAAATCTCTTTTCTCATCTTGTTTTCTTGCTGGAAGCTCCCTTGGAGCTTACCTCACACCCAAAACCAAGGTGGAATTCATTTCCATAAGCAGCTGCCACAAGCTTCCAGTTTCTAGGACGAAACACTGAGTCATCCTGTCCTGTGCATCTAGTTCCCATGGTCTCTCATTGAGCTGGTTGGCTCTGGAGGAAAGGGGAATGGATTGTGTGCTCCACCTCAGTCCTCGTTTTTCCAATTGATTCATATGGTCAACCAGCCTGAGGTGCACCCCTGGGGACAGTTTGTTAGCTTAGTGGGTATTCTTTGGTTCCCTGTGAACTGTTCACATCCTGTTGTCCATTTTTGCCTACTCACCCAGGGTCTATCACACTGCTGAAATTATTAAGAGGTAGAAAAAGCACACCGTAAACAAACCCAAAAGATGACTCTTAGAATTTTTAGAAAATCTTAAAACCTGATAGAAAAATGGGCAATAAGCATGAGCCAACCCTTTGTGAGAAAGATGTTTCACAGGCCTTTAAATTTATGAAGACATGTTTAAAGACATGACCAGCCAATTCACAAGAAGAGTATGGAACGAGCCCCGAACCACATTCAGAACATATTAAATCGAACGAACGTGAGAAAAATCATACTAAATATCCCTTGTGAACTGAAATTCATGCAGAAGTGGCATAGATTTTACTAACTGCAGACAGAGACATTAGGATACTTGGAATAAATGTGTTTTGTGTGTGCTAAAATTAAGGAGAGTCATGGAAATCCTAAAATAGTCCCCATTTGATCTTACAGATATGAAAAGCATAGTTTCAGATGAAGCACATTTTAAAGGTTTCCTCATGGCTCAGATAGTAAAAAAAAAAAAAAAAGAGAGAGAGAGAGAAAAAAAAAAAAAAAAAACAAAAACAAAACACCTGCAACATGGGAGACCAGGATTCAATCCCTTGGTTGGGAAGATCCTCTGGAGGGAGGAATAGCAGCCTGTTCCAGTATGCTTGCCTGGAGAATCCCCATGGACAGAGGAGCCTGGTGGGTTACAGCCCATGGGGTCAGAAAGACTTGGAAATGGCTGAACAACAAAGCAGAGCACTGTACAGCACATTGAATAATTCTGAAAGAGATTCAGTTATGGAGGAAAGAGGGAGAAAGGGAAACAGGGGAAATGAAAGAAAGGAAAGAAAATCCTCCGTTACTGGTGAAAACAGAGCAACCAGAGATATCTCCCAGCAGGAAAGCACCCCACATGTCCATCTACGCACTCTCAGCCAGTTTGAAAAAACCATCACCAACTTTGGTCTCACTCCTCCAACCAAACTCATGTGCAGGGTTTACCACTAACAGGCTAATAGTCATGATGCTTTCTCCTCATTCAAATGCTGATTCACCCAGAAGTGAAAAAGACACGTGTGCCCCAATGTTCATCACAGCACTGTTTACAATAACCAGGCATGGAAGCAACCTAGATGTCGATGAGCAGACAAATGGGCTAAAAAAACTGTGGTACAGAGACACAGTGGAATATTGCTTGGCCTATAAAAAGAACACATGTGAATCCATTCTAATGAGGTGGATGAAACTGCAGCCTATTATACAGAGTGAAAAAAGTCAGAAAGAAAAACACCAATACACTATTCTAAGGCATATATATTGAATTTAGGAAGATGGAGATGATAACCCTATATGGGAGAGCAAAAGAGAAACAGATTTGCAGAACAGTCTTTTGGAATTTGTGATAGATGGCGAGGGTGGGATGATCTGAGAGAATATCATTGAAACATGTATATTATCATATATGAAAGGGATAGCCAGTCCATGTTCGATGCATAAGACAGGGCGCCCACGACTGGTTTATGGGCTCACCCAGAGGGATTGGATTTGGAGGAAGATGTCGGGGAAATCAGGATGGGGAATGTATGTTTTCCCATGGCTGATTCATGTCAATGTATGGGAAAATCCACCACCATATTGTAAAGTAAATTCACACCAATTAAAATAAATAAAATAAATAGAATCCTTTAATAAAAAGGGCCTAATCACTGTTCACTTTTGACCAACAAAAAAGTCCTTCTTTTCCTTTCTTTCTTCCCTTCTCCCTCCCCTCTCTTTCTTTCCTTTTCTTTCTGATTATACAACTGTTAATGCTTGCTTCCCATTTATCTTTATGACAAAGTCCTGACTGTATACCCCATGTTGTACAATGCATAACTGAGCTCATCTTCCACCTAACTATCACTCTGTCCTTCCCACTCCAACACATCTGTATTGCCCTGCCCTCTTCCCCTCCCCGCTGGGAACCAGTAGATGCTTCTCTATATTTGTGTACCTCCATTTTTATCATGTTATCTACTTTGTAGAATCTTTACATTTTAAAAATGATATCATACAGTATTTGTCAATCTATGTCTGTATTATTTTACTCAATATTCTACCTTCCATGTTGCTGCAAATGTCAATATTCCATTCTTTTGATGGGGCAGCTCCTTTGTATGCCTTTTGAACAAATGGCACTGCCCCCCGACACGCGACAGTGTTCCCCAGCTAATTGTCCATCTCTGCACTCGCACAGAGAAACTCCAAGTCCTCTTCCTCTTCTCCCATGGGAAGTGTGTCTTTGAAGCTCAGTCTGGAACCAGTTCTTCCCCCTACTTTCTGGCAACCTGGACCTTCTGGTAGCGTCTCCTACTCCACAGAAGCCATCTCCCTCCCTCCTCACACACTTATCCTTTCACTGCCCTATCTGTCCCCCACTATCAGAGAACTCAGAGACAAACATAATTTCACATCAGCTTGATTTGTTTTATTTTTGTTATTAGTGTATGCAGTTGCTATAATATTCATCATCTGTACATTTGGCCAGTACTCAGCGGCCAGATCCCAAAGCATTTCTGAGGTGTCTAGCCATGCCCCGAATTCAATCGCTGTCCAATGGTCCAGCTGGAATGGCAGGGGTCTCCATGGTCTCTGGGACCTCCTCTGGTTCGTCCTGATTAGCTGGAATGGCAGGGGTCTCCATTGTCTCTGGGACCTCCTCTGATTCATTCTCTTTAGCTGGAAATGCAAGGGTTTCCTTGGTTTCGGGGACCTCCTCTGATTCATTCTGATTAGCTGGAATGGCATTGGTCTCCATGGTCTCTGGGACCTCCTCTGGTTCCGTCTGATTACCTCAAATGGCAGGGGTCTCCATGCTATCTGGGATCTCGTCTGGTTCCTTCTGATTCAGCTGTTCAATCGCCTTGGAATTCTGGCTACAGACCTTTGAGCATCTGGTTTTCTTAAGCCTTTTGCTGGTGGGAGTTTTCAGAGAAGTTTTCTTGGGCAGCTTTGCTAGAATAGGATTTCTCGCCCTCACGGTTACCCTGGCCACCTGGAGAAAATAAGACAGGAAGCATGAATGGCACTGTTTTGGGGAAGACTGTGAAGACAGGTGGGAAGGATGGCTTCAGGAGGAAGGGTGTGGACAGAGAAGGGTTATGTGCCAGGCATGACATGTGAGGGTGTCGTCTGGGGTGGGGTCATTGGCCAAGAGATGTTTGGCTGGGTTCAGTTCATCTTGACATTTTTTTCTGGACCTCAATTGATAGAAGGTTTTCATCCTCTCCTGGGTAAGAGGAGATGGGTGTTCCATAATTACTCTGGAGCCTTGTGTCTTCTCAGTCACCTCAGTCATTTGGAGGATTCACAGTGGTCTGCTCAGAGCCCCTGAGCACCCCTACATATTCCCGTCCGCATGGAGCCTCACCCTCAATCTTTATGAGGTCAGCAAGTCTCTTTCACAGACAATGGTGGCCCTGGGTGAGCTTTGACATCACAAAGCCCCATCCTGACATGTCCAGCGGAGGATGGGGAGCAATTCAGATGATTTGCTGGGAGAAATGAGGCATTAGTAATGCCCTCAACAGGCCTCCAAACTAACCTGCCACCCTCACCTCTATGTCAACTCTGATGGGTCACACAGCAGGCAGAGTGCATCTCCTCCAAACCTTGCCCCACAGCCACACTGCTCGGGCATTCATTCTGTTCTCTCTCAGCTTTCACCATTATCTAGCTTTTCATATCTTGCCTAAACTTCCCCCATGAAAACTAGATTGTGTTTGAGTGTCTGTGGAAGTGAGAATCATTGCTCGTTCATCCTTCAATGTGGTCTTAATGCACCTTGAATCCCATTGAATTCTGGGCCAGACGACAGAAACCATTCCATCCAGTCTCCTTGTCTCAGTGTTCCCGGAGCTCGCCTCCATTTTCCTGTCTCCAGTCAGAAACACTTGTCTTCAGGCTGTGAGAATGCAATGAATACACTTGCCCTTTCTCCACAAGGAGCTGTCTCGTTTCAAGTCTAGGACTCAGGATCACCTCACTAGGAGTACTACCTAGGCTTGGGTTTGAAGAGGGTCATGGGGTAGGGGCAGAGAAATGCATGTTTCAGGTTGTGCTGGGGGATCCCATGCAGGAAATGCCCTCCTGCGGCTGATTTGTATTCCCAGCAAGGGGTGGTTTTGCCCAGAGCTCTGTGAGCCTTGTGTGCAAAGGTCTTCTCAACACGTGCCCTCATAAATCACTTTGCTCATCTTGTTTTCTTGCTGGAAGCTCCCTTGGAGCTTACCTCACAGCCAAAACCAACGTGGAATTCATTTCCGTGTGCAGCTGCCTAAAGCTTCCAGCTTCTTGGATGAAACGCTGAGTCATCCTGTCCTATGCATCTAGTTCCCATGGTCTCTCATAGAGCTGGTTGGCTCTGAAGGAAAGGAGAATGGATTGTGTGCTCCACCTCAGTCCTCGTTTTTCCAATTGACTCGTAGGGTTAACCAGCCAGTGGTGCACCTCTGGGGACAGTTTGTTGGCTTCGTGGGTCTTATTGGGTTTCCTGTGAACTGTTCACATCCTGTTGTCCATTTGTTGCTTACTCACCCAGGGTCGATCACACTGCTGAACATTTTAAGAGGTCGAAAAAGCACGCCGGAAACAAACACAAAAGATGACTCTTAGAGTTTTTAGAAGATCTTAAAAGCTGATGAAAAATTTGCAAGAGGCACGAGCCAACACTTTATAAGAAAGGTGTATCACTGGCCTTTAAATTTATGAAGACGTGTTTAAAGACATGAGCAGCCAATTCACAAGAAGAGTATGGATCTAGTCCCGAACCACGTTAAGAACTTATTAAGTCTAACGATGGTAAGAAAAATCATACTAAAATGCCCTTGAGAACTGAAACTCAGGCAGAAATAACATAGATTTTAGTAATTGCTGACAGAGACATTAGGATACTTGGAATAAATGTGTTTTGTGTGTTCTAAAAATTGAGTCATGGAAATCCTAAATTAGACCCCATTTTATCTTACAGATATGAAAAACATAGTGTCAGATGAAGCTGATTTTAAGGGTTTACTGATGGCTCAGATAGTGAAAGAAAAAAACAAAACAAAACAAAACAAAAAACACCTGCAACATGGGAGACCAGGATTCATTCCTTGGATTAAATTGGAGCCTATTATTCAGAGCGAAGTAAGTCAGAAAGAAAAACACTAATACACTATACTAAGGCATACATATTGAATTTAGGAAGATGGAGATGAAAACCCTATATGGGAGACAGCAAAAGAGACACAGATTTTCAGGAAAGTCTTTTGGACTCTGTGGGAGATGGCGAGGGTGGGATGATCTGAAGCCAATAGCATTGAAACATGTATATTATCATATGTGAAAGGGATAGCTAGTCCATGTTCGATGCATAAGACTGGGTGCACACGAGTTATTCACTGGGCTGACCCAGAGGGATTGGATTGGGAAGAAGATGTGTGGGGGAATCAGGATGGGGAATAGTTGTACTCCCATGGCTGATTCATGTCAATGTATGGCAAAAACCACCACAATATTGTAAAGTAAATACCAACGAATTAAAATAAATAAAATAAAATAAAATATATTCTTTGATAAAAAGGGCCTAATCAGTATTGACATTTTGACCAACAAAAACGCCCTTCTTTTCCTTCCTTTCTTCCGTCCTTCCTCCCCCCTCTTTCTTTCCTTTTCTTTCTGATTAAACAACTGTTAAAGCTTGCTTTGCATGTATAGGTATGACAAAGTCCTGGCTCTATTCCCCATGTTGTACAATGAATCCCTGAGCTCATCTTCCTCTAACGATCACTCTGTCGCTCCCACTCCCCCAATTCTGTATTGCCCGCCCTCTTCCCCTCCCTGCTGGGAAGCAATAGATGCTTCTCTATATTTGTGCACCTCCATTATTATCATATTCCTATTTTGCGGTATGTTTACATTCTATAAGTGATATCATACAGTATTCATCAATCACTGTGTGAGGTATTTTACTCAATATTCTACGTTCCATGTTGCTGCAAATGTCAATATTCCATTCTTTTGATGGTGCAGCTCCTTTGTATGCCTTTTGAACAAATGGCACTGCCCCCCACACCCGACACTGTTCCCCAGCTAAGTGTACATCTCTGCACTCGCACAGAGAAACTCCAAGTCCTCTTCCTCTTCTCCCATGGGAAGTGTGTCTTTGAAGCTCAGTCTGGAACCAGTTCTTCCCCCTACTTTCTGGCAACCTGGACCTTCTGGTCCCATCTCCAACTCCATGGAAGCCATCTCCCTCCCTCATCATACACTTATCCCTTCCCTGGCCTCTCTACCTCCCACTATCAGAGAACGCAGAGAAAAATATAATTTCACAGCAGCTTGATTTTATTTTATTTTATTTTCATCATTAGTGTATGCAGTTGCTATAATATGCAGCATTTGTACTTTTGGCCAGTATTCAGCGGCCAGACCCCCAAGCATTTCTGAGGTGTGTAGCCATGTCACGAACTCTGGCTGCCCACTGGTCAATGTGGAAGGGCACGGGTCTCCATGCTCTCTGGAACCTCCTCTGGTTCGTTCTGATTAACTGGAATGGCAGGTGTCTCCATGGTCTCTGGGACTTCCTCTGGTTCCTTCTGATTAACTGGAATGGCAAGGGTCTCCATGGTTTCTGAAACCTCCTCTGGTTCCTTCTGATTACCTGGAATGGCAGGGGTCTCCATGGTCTTTGGCACCTCCTCTGGTTCCTTTTGATTCAGCTGTTCCTTTGCCTTGGAATTCTGGCTACAGATCTTTGAGCATCTGATTTTTTTAAGATTTTTTTGGGGGGAGTTTTCAGAGAAGTTTTCTTGGGCAGCTTTGCTGGAATGGTATTATTAACCCTCACGGTTACCCTGGCCACCTAGAGAAAACAAGACAGGGAGCAAGAATGGCACTGGTTTAGGGATGAGTGGGAAGACAGGTGGGAAGGATGGCTTCAGGAGAAGGGGTGTGGGCAGAGAAGGGTTATGTGCTGGGCAAGGTCAGGGCAGCGTGTCTTGTTGGGTGGGGTTACTGGGCAAAATGTGTTTGGCTGGGTTCACTTCACCTTGACATTTTTATGTGGATCTCAGTTTATAGGAGGTCTTCAGCTTCTCCTTGGTAACAGGAGGGGGGTCTTCCATAACTACGCCGGAGGCTTGAGGCTTCCCACTCACCTCAGTCATTTGGAGGATTCACAGTGGTCTGCTCAGAGCCCCTGAGCACCCCTATAAATACCCGTCCGCATGGAGCCTCACCCTCATGCTTTATGTGGTGAACAACTCTCTTCCCCAGCCAATGGTCGCCTAGGGTGAGCTTTGACATCACAAAGCCCCATCCTGACGTGTCTAGCCGAAGATGGGGAGCAATTCAGATGATTTGCTGGGAGAAATGAGGCATTAGTAATGCCCTCAAGAGGCCTTCAAACTCACCCGCCCCCCTCACCTCTATATCAACTCTGATGGGTCACACAGCAGGAAGAGTGCATCTCCTCCAAACCTTGCCCCACAGCCACAATGCTCGGGCATTCATTCTGTTCTCTCTCAGCTTTCACCATTATCTAGCTTTCATATCTTGCCTAAACTCCCTGCATGATAACTAGGCTATGTTTAAGTGTCTGTGGAAGCGAGAATCATTGCTCGTTCGTTCTGCAATGTCGTCTTATTGCAACTTGAAGCCCAGTAAATTCTGGGCCAGCCGACAGAAACCTTACCATCCTGCCTCCTCATATCAGTGTTCCCAGAGCTCGATTCCTTTTTCTGGTCTCCAGTTGGAAAGCCTTGTCTTCAGACTGTGAGAATGCATTGAATGCACTTGCCGTTTCTCCACACGGAGCTGTCTCGTTTCCAGGCTGGGACTCAGGGTCACCTCACTAGGAGTACTACCCAGGCTTGAGTTTGAACAGGGTGATGGAAATGTGCAGAAAAATGTATGTTTCAAGCCGTGCTGAAGGATCCCCTGCAGGAAATGCCCACCTGGAACTGATTAGTATTCCCAGCAAGGGATGGAGTTTGCCCATAGCTGTGTGAGCCTTGTGTGCAAAGGTCTTCTCAACACATGCCCTCACAAATCACTTTTCTCATCTTGTTTTCCTCCTGGAAGGTCCTTGGAGCTTACCTCACACACCCTAAACCAAGGAGGAATTCATTTCCATGAGCAGCTGCCACAAGCGTCTGGCTTCTTGGAGGAAACACTAGGTCATCCTGTCCTGTGCATCTAGTTCCCATGGTCTCTCATTGAGCTGGTTGGCTCTGGATTATATGGGAATGGATTGTGTGCTCCACCTCAGTCCTCGTTTTTCCAATTGATCGTAGGGTCAACCAGCCTGAGGTGCACCCCCGGGGACAGTTTGTTGGCTTAGTGGGTCTTCCTGGGTTTCCTGTGAAGTGTTCACATTCTGTTGTCCATTTTTTTCCTACTCACCCAGGGTCTATCACACTGCTGAAATTATTAAGAAGTAGAAAAAGCACACCGTAAAGAAACCCAAAAGATGACTCTTAGAATTTTTAGAAAATCTTAAAACCTGATAGAAAAATGGGCAACAAGCAGGAGCCAACCCTTTGTAAGAAAGATGTATCACTGGCCTTTAAATTTATGAAGACATGTTTAAAGACATGACCAGCCAATTCACAAGAAGAGTATGGAACGAGCCCCGAACCACATTCAGAACATATTAAATCAAACGAAGGTAAATAAAATCATACTAAAATTCCCTTTAGAACTGAAACTCAAGCAGAAGTGGCCTAGATTTTAGTAATTGAAGACAGAGACATTAGGATACTTGGAATAAATGTGTTTTCTGTGTTCTAAAAATAAGGAGAGGCAATGAAATCCTAAAATAGACCCCATTTGATCTTACAGATATGAAAACCATAGTGTCAGATGAAACACATTTTATGGGTTTCCTGACGGCTCAGATAGTAAAAAAAAAAAAAAGAAAAAAAAAAAAAAAAAACCCACCTGCAACATGGGAGACCAGGATTCAGTCCCTGGGTTGGGAAGATCCCCTGGAGGGCGGATTGGCAGCCTGCTCCAGTATGCTTGCCTGGAGAATCCCCATGGATAGAGGAGCCTGGTGGCTTACAGTCCATGGTGTCAGAAAGTTTGGATATGGCTGAACCACGAAGCACAGCACAGTGCAGCACATTGAATAATTGCGAAAGAGATTCAGGTAGGGAGGAAAGAGAGAGAAAGGGAAACAAGGGAAATGAAAGGAAGGAAAGAAAATCCTCCGTTGCTGGTGAGAACAGAGCAACCAGAGATGTGCCCCAGCAGGACAGCACCCCACATGTCCATCTGAGCACTCTCAGCCGGTTTGAAAGAAGCATCTCCAACTTTGGTCCCACTCCTTCAACCAAACTCATGTGCAGGGTTTACCACTAACAGGCTAATAGTCATGATGGTTTCTCCTCATTCAAATGCTGATTCACCCAGAAGTGAAAAAGACACGTGTGCCCCAATGTTCATCACAGCACTGTTTACAATAACCAGGGCATGGAAGCAACCTAGATGTCCATCAGCAGACAAATGGGTAAGAAAGCTGTGGTACATAGACACAATGGAATATTACTCAGCCATTAAAAAGAACACATGTGAATCCATTCTAATGAGGTGGATGAAACTGGAGCCTATTATACAGTGAGAAGTAAGTCAGAAAGAAAAACAGGAATACATTATACTAAGGCATATATATTGAATTTAGGAAGATGGAGATGATAACCCTATATGGGAGAGCAAAAGAGACACAGATTTACAGAACAGTCTTTTGGACACTGTGGGAGACGGCGAGGGTGTGATGATCTGAGAGAAGAGCATTAAAACATGTATATTATCATATGTGAAAGGGATAGCCAGTCCATGTTCGATGCGTAAGACAGGGTGCCCAGGACTGGTGCACTGGGCTTACACAGAGGGATTGAATTTGGAGGAAGATGTCGGGGAAATCAGGATGGGGAATATGTTTTCCCATGGCTGATTCAAGACGATGTATGGGAAAATCCACCACCATATTGTAAAGTAAATACACACCAATTAAAATAAATAAAATAAATAGAATCCTTTAATAAAAAGGGCCTAATCACTGTTGACTTTTGACCAACAAAAAAGTCCTTCTTTTCCTTCCTTTCTTCCCTTCTTCCTCCCCTCTCTTTCTTTCCTTTTATTTCTGATTATACAACTGTTAACTCTTGCTTTCCATTTATCTTTATGACAAAGTTCTGACTGTATACCCCATGTTGTACAATGCATAACTGAGCTTATCTTCCACCTAACTATCACTCTGTGCTTCCCACTCCAACACCTCTGTTTTGCCCTGCCCTCCTCCCCTCCCTGCTGGGAACCAGTAGATGCTTCTCTATATTTGTGTACCTCAATTTTTATCATGTTATCTACTTTGTAGAATCTTTACATTTTAAAAGTGATATCATACAGTATTTGTCAATCTATGTCTGTATTATTTTACTCAATATTCTACTTTCCATGTTGCTGCAAATGTCAATATTCCATTCTTTTGATGGGGCAGCTCCTTTGTATGCCTTTTGAACAAATGGCACTGCCCCCCTACACGTTACAGTGTTCCCCAGCTAATTGTCCATCTCTCCACTCGCACAGAGAAACTCCAAGTCCTCTTCCTCTTCTCCCATGGGAAGTGTGTCTTTGAAGCTCAGTCCGGAACCAGTCCTTCCCCCTACTTTCTGGCAACCTGGACCTTCTGGTAGCATCTCCTACTCCACAGAAGCCATCTCCCTCCCTCCTCACACACTTATCCCTTCCATGCCCTATCTGTCCCCCACTATCAGAGAACTCAGAGACAAACATAATTCCACATCAGCTTGATTTGTTTTCTTTTCGTTATTAGTGTTTGCAGTTGCTATAATATCCATCATCTGTACTTTTGACCAGTACTCAGCGGCCAGATCCCCAAGCATTTCAGAGGTGTCTAGGCATGCCCCGAATTCAGTCGCTGTCCACTGGTCCAGCTGGAATGGCAGGGGTCTCCATGGTCTCTGGGACCTCCTCTGGTTCCTTCTGGTTACCTCAAATGGCACGGGTCTCCGTGCTATCGGGGATCTCGTCTGGTTCCTTTTGATTCAGCTGTTCAATCGCCTTGGATTTCTGGCTACAGAGCTTTGAGCATCTGATTTTCTTAAGCCTTTTTGTGGTGGGAGTTTTCAGAGAAGTTTTCTTGGGTAGCTTTGCTAGAATAGGATTATTCTCTCTCACGGTTACACTGGCCACCTTGAGAAAACAAGACAGGGAGCATGAATAGCACTGTTTTGGGGAAGACTGTGAAGACAGGTGGGAAGGATGGCTTCAGGAGAAGGGGTGTGGGCAGAGAAGGGTTATGTGCCAGGCAGGACAGGGGAGGGTGTCATCTGGGGTGGGGTCGATGGGCAAGAGGTGTTTGGCTTTGTTCAGTTCATCTTGACATTTTTTTCTGTACCTCAATTGATAGGAGGTATTCATCTTCTCCTGGGTAAGAGGGGATGGGTGTTCCATAACTACTCTTGAGCCTTGTGGCTTCTCAGTCACCTCAGTCATTTGGAGAATTCAGAGAGCTATGCTCAGAGCCCCTGAGCACCCCGATATATGCCCGTCCGCATGGTGCCTCACCCTCATGCTTTATGAGGTCAGCAAGTCTCTTCCCCAGCCAATCGTCGCCCTGAGTGAGCTTTGACATCACAAAGCCACATCCTGACGTGTCTAGCTGAGGATGGGGAGCAATTCAGATGATTTGCTGGGAGAAATGAGGCATTAGTAATGCCCTCAAGAGGCCTCCAAACTCACCTGCCACCCTCACATCTATGTCAACTCTGATGGGTCACACAGCAGGCAGAGTGCATCTCCTCCAAACCTTGCCCCACAGCCACACTGCTCGGGCATTCATTCTGTTCTCTCTCAGCTTTCACCATTATTTAGCTTTTCATATCTTGCCTAAACTCCCTCCATGAAAACTAGATTGTGTTTGAGTGTCTGTGGAAGTGAGAATCATTGCTTGTTCGTCCTGCAATGTGGTCTTAATGCACCTTGAATCCCATTGAATTCTGGGCCAGCCGACAGAAACCATTCCATCCAGTCTCCTTGTCTCAGTGTTCCCGGAGCTTGCCTCCATTTTCTGGTATCCATTCGGAAATCCTTGTCTTCAGTCTGTGAGAATGCAGTGAATACACTTGCCCTTTCTCCACAAGGAGCTGTCTCGTTTCAAGTCTAGGACTCAGGGTCACCTCACTAGGAGTACTACCCAGGCTTGGGTTTGAACAGGGTGATGAGGTAGGGGCAGAGAAATGCATATTTAAGGTTGTGCTGGGGGATCCCATGCAGGAAATGCCCACCTATGGCTGATTTGTATTCCCAGCAAGGGGTGGAGTTTGCCCAGAGCTATGGGAGTCTTATGTGCAAAGGTCGTCTCAACACGTGCCCTCGCAAATCACTTTGCTCATCTTGTTTTCTTGCTGGAAGCTCCCTTGGAGCTTACCTCACAGCAAAAACCAGGGTGGAATTTATTTCCATGTGCAGCTGCCACACGCTTCCAGCTTCTTGGATGAAACGCTGAGGCATCCTGTCCTATGCATCTAGTTCCCATGGTCTCTCTTTGAGCTGGTTGGCTCTGGATGAAAGGGGAATGGATTGTGTGCTCCACCTCAGTCCTCGTTTTTCCAGTTGACTCGTAGGGTCAACCAGACTGAGGTGCACCTCTGGGAAAAGTTTGTTGGCTTCGTGGGTCTTCCTGGGTTTCCTGTGAAGTGTTCACATCCTGTTGTCCATTTGTTTCTTACACACCCAGGGTCGATCACTCTGCTGAACATTTTAAGAGGTAGAAAAAGCACGCCGGAAACAAACACAAAAGATGACTCTTAGAATTTTTAGAAAATCTTAAAACCTGATTCAAAAATTTGTAAGAGACACTAGCCAACACTTTATAGGGAAGATGTGTCACAGGCCTTTAAATTTATGAAGACGTGTTTAAAGATATGAGCAGCCAATTCACAAGAAGAGTATGGATCTAGCCCCGAACCATGTTAAGAAATTATTAAGTTTAACGATGGTAAGGAAAATCATACTAAAATGCCCTTGAGAACTGAAACTCAGGCAGAAATAACATAGATTTTAGTAATGGCTGACAGAGACATTAGGATACGTGGAATAAATGTGTTTTGTGTTTTCTAAAAAGAAAGAGAGTCATGGAAATCCTAAATTAGACCCCATTCTATCTTACAGATATGAAAAACATAGTGTCAGATGAAGCCGATTTTAAGGGTTTACTGATGACTCAGATAGTGAAAGAAAAATAAAAAGAAAAACACCTGCAACATGGGAGACCAGGATTCATTCCCTGGATTGAATTATAGCCTATTATACAGAGCGAAGTAAGTCAGAAAGAAAAACACCAATACACTATACTAAGGCATGTATATTGAATTTAGGAAGATGGAGATGAAAACCCTATAAGGGAGACAGCAAAAGAGACACAGATTTTCAGGACAGTCTTTTGAACTCTGTGGGAGACGGCGAGGGTGGGATGGTCTGAGACAATAGCATTGAAACATGTGCATTATCATATGTGAAAGGGATAGCCAGTCCATGTTCAATGCATAAGACTGGGTGCCCACAATTTATTCACTGGGCTGACCCAGAGGGATTGGATTGGGAAGAACATGTGTGGGGGAATCAGGATGGGGAATACATATACTCCCACGGCTGATTCATGTCAATGTATGGCAAAAACCACAACAATATTGTAAAGTAAATACTAACCAATTAAAATAAATAAAACAAAACAAAAAAATACATACTTTGTAAAAAGGGCCTAATCAGTATTGACATTTTGACCAACAAAAACGCCCTTCTTTTCCTTCCATTATTCCGTCCTTCCTCCCCCCTCTTTCTGTCCTTTTCTTTCTGATGATACAATTGTTAAGGCTTGCTTTCCATGTATAGGTATGACAAAGTCCTGGCTCTATTCCCCATGTTGTACAATGAATCCCTGAGCTCATCTTTTTCTAACGATCACTGTGTCGCTCCCACTCCCCCAACTCTGTATTGCCCCGCCCTCTTACTCTCCCTGCTGGGAACCAGTAGATGCTTCTCTATATTTGTGCACCTCCATTATTATCATATTCTCTACTTTGCGGTATGTTTACATTCTATAAGTGATATCATACAGTATTCATAAATCTCTTTCTGAGGTATTTTACTCAATATTCTACCTTTCATGTTGCTGCAAATGTCAATATTCCATTCTTTTGATGGGGCAGCTCCTTTGTATGATTTTTGGACAAATGGCACTGCCCCACACACACGACACTGTTCCCCAGCTAAGTGTCCATCTCTGCACTCGCACAGAGAAACTCCATGTCCTATTCCTCTTCTCCCATGGGAAGTGTGTCTTCGAAGCTCAGTCTGGAACCAGTTCTTCCCCCTACTTTCTGGCAACCTGGACCTTCTGGTCCCATCTCCAACTCCATGGAAGCCATCTCCTTCCCTCATCACACACTTATCCCTTCCCTTCCCTCTCTGCCTGTCACTATCACAGAACTCAGAAAAAAACATAATTTCACATCAGCTTGATTTTATTTTATTTTCGTTATTAGTGTATGCAGTTACTATAATATTCAGCATTTGCAATTTTGGCCAGTGTTCAGCGGCCAGACCCCCAAGCATTTCTGAGGTGTGTAGCCATGTCACGAAGTCACTGGAGGTCCACTGGTCAAACAGGAATGGCACGGGTCTCCATGGTCTCTGGGACCTCCTCTGGTTCATTTTGATTAGGTGGAAATACAGAGGTCTCCATGATCTCTGGGACCTCCTCTGTTTCATTCTGAATAGCTGGAATGGCTGGGGTCTCCATGGTCTCTGAGACCTCCTCTGGTTCCTTCTGATTCAGCTGTTCATTCGCCTTGGAACTCTGGCTACAGAGCTTTGAGCATCTGATTTTCTTCAGATTTTTTGTGGTGGGAGTTTTCAGAGAAGTTTTCCTGGGCAGCTTTGCCGAAATGGTTTTATTCATCCTCATGATCACCCTGGCCACATAGAGAAAACAAGACAGGGATCAAGAATGACACTGGTTTAGGGAAGAGTGGGAAGACAGGTGGGAAGAATGGCTTCAGGAGAAGCGGTGTGGACAGAGAAGGGTTCTGTGCCAGGCAAGGTCAGGGGAGCGTGTCTTATGGGGTGGGGTCGATGGGCAAAAGGAGTTTGGCTGGGTTCAGTTCACCTTGACGTTTTTTTTCTGGACCTCAGTTGATAGGAGGTCTTCATCTTCTCCTGGGAAAAAGGAGGTGGGTGTTCCATAACTTCTCCGGAGCCTTGAGGCTTCCCACTCACCTCGGTCATTTGGAGGACTCACAGTGGTCTGCTCAGAGCCCCTGAGCACCCCGATATATACCCGTCCGCATGGAGCCTCACCGTCATGCTTTATGAGGTCAGCAAGTCTCTTCCCCAGAAAATAGTGGCCCTGGGTGACCTTTGACATCACAAGCCGCATCCTGACATGTCTAGCGGAGGATGGGGAGCAATTCAGATGATTTGCTGGGAGAAATGAGGCATTAGTAATGCCCTCAAGAGGCCTCCAAATTCACCTGCCACCCTCACCTCTATGTCAACTCTGATGAGTCACACAGCAGGCAGAGTGCAACTCTTCCAAACCTTGCCCCACAGCCACAATGCTCGGGCATTCATTCTGTTCTCTCTCAGCTTTCACCATTATCTAGCTTTACATATCTTGCCTAAGCTCCCTCCTTGAAAACTAGATTGTGTTTGTGTGTCTGTGAAAGCGAGAATCATTGCTCGTTCATCCTGCAATGTGGTCTTAATGCACCTTGAATCCCATTGAATTCTGGACCAGCTGACAGAAACCATTCCATCCCGCCTCCTTGTCTCAGTGTTCCCGGAGCTTGCCTCCATTTTCTGGTATCCAGTCGCAAACCCTTGTCTTCAGGCTGTGAGAATGCAGTGAATACACTTGCCCTTTCTCCACAAGGAGCTGTCTCGTTTCAAGTCTAGGACTCAGGCTCACCTCACTAGGAGTACTACCCAGGCTTGGGTTTGAACAGGGTGATGGGGTAGGGGTAGAGAAATGCATGTTTCAGGATGTGCTGGGGGATCCCATGCAGGAAATGTCCTCCTGCGGCTGATTTGTATTCCCAGCCAGGGGTGGAGTTTGCCCAGAGCTATGGTAGCTTTGTGTGCAAATGTCTTCTCAACACGTGCCCTCACAAATCACTTTGCTCATCTTGTTTTCTTGCTGGAAGCTCCCTTGGAGCTTACCTCACACCCAAAACCAAGGTGCAATTTATTTCCATGTGCAGCTGCCACAAGCTTCCAGCTTCTTGGATGAAACACTGAGTCATCTTGTCCTATGCATCTAGTTCCCATGGTCTCTCATTTAGCTGGTTGGCTCTGAAGGAAAGGAGAATGGATTGTGTGCTGCACCTCAGTCCTCTTTTTTCCAATTGACTCGTAGGGTCAATCAGCCAGAGGTGCACCTCTGGGGACAGTTTGTTGGCTTCGTGGGTCTTCCTGGTTTTCCTGTGAAGTGTTCCCATCCTGTTGTCCATTTGTTGCTTACGTTCCCAGGGTCCATCACTCTGCTGAACATTTTAAGAGGTCGAAAAAGCACGCCGGAAACAAACCCAAAAGATGACTCTTAGAATTTTTAGAAAATCTTATAACCTGGTAGAAAAATGTGCAAGAGGCACGAGCCAACACTTTATAAGAAAGATGTATCATTTGCCTTTAAATTTATGAAGACGTATTTAAAGACATGAGCAGCCAATTCACAAGAAGAGTATGCATCTAGCCCCGAACCACGTTAAGAACATATTAAGTCTAACGACGGTAAGAAAAATCATAATAAAATGCTCTTGAGAACTGAAACTCAGGCAGAAATAACATAGATTTTAGTAATTGCTGACAGAGACATTAGGATACTTGGAATAAATGTGTTTTGTGTGTTCCAAAAATAAAGAGAGTCACGGAAATCCTAAATTAGACCCCATTTTATCTTACAGCTACGAAAAACATAGTGTCAGATGAAGCCGATTTTAAGGGTTTACTGATGGCTCAGATAGTGAAAGAAAAATAATAATAATAAAAAAAAAAAAAAAAAAAAAAAAAAAAAAAAAAAAAAAAAAAAAAAAAAAAAAACACCTGCAACATGGGAGACCAGGATTCATTCCCTATATTGAATTGTAGCCTATTATACAGAGCGAAGTAAGTCAGAAAGAAAAACACTAATACACTATACTAAGGCATATATATTGAATTTAGGAAGATGTAGCTGAAAACCCTATATGGGAGACAGCAAAAGAGACACAGATTTTCAGGGCAGTCTTTTGGACTCTGTGGGAGACGGCGAGGGTGGGATGATCTGAGACAATAGCATTGAAACATGTATATTATCATATGTGAAAGGGATAGCCAGTCCATGTTCAATGCATAAGACTGGGTGCCCACGACTTATTCACTGGGCTGACCCAGAGGGATTGGATTGGGAAGAACATGTGTGGGGGAATCAGGATGGGGAATACATATACTCCCACAGCTGATTCATGCCAATGTATGGCAAAAACCACCACAATATTGTAAAGTAAATACTAACCAATTAAAATAAATAAAATAAAACAAAATACATTCTTTGATAAAAAGGGCCTAATCAGTATTAATATTTTGACCAACAAAAATGCACTTCTTTTCCTTCCTTTCTTCCCTCCTCCCTCCCCCCTCTTTCTTTCCTTTTCTTTCTGATGATACATTTGTTAAAGCTTGCTTTCCATGTATAGGTATGACAAAGTCCTGGCTCTATTCCCCATGTTGTACAATGAATCCCTGAGCTCATCTTCTTCTAACGATCACTGTGTCGCTCCCACTCCCCCAACTCTGTATTGCCCCGCCCTCTTACTCTCCCTGCTGGGAACCAGTAGATGCTTCTCTATATTTGTGCAGCTCCATTATTATCATATTCTCTACTTTGTGGTGTGTTTACATTCTATAAGTGATATCATACAGTACTCATCAATCTCTCTCTGAGGTATTTTACTCAATATTCTACCTTTCATTTTGCTGCAAATGTCAATATTCCATTCTTTTGATGGGGCAGCTCCTTTGTATGATTTTTGAACGAATGGCCTGCCCCCACACACACGACACTGTTCTCCAGCTAAGTGTCCATCTCTGAACTCGCACAGAGAAACTCCAAGTCCTCTTCCTCTTCTCCCATGGGAAGTGTGTCTTTGAAGCTCAGTCTGGAACCAGTTCTTCCCCCTACTTTCTGGCAACCTGGACCTTCTGGTCCCATCTCCAACTCCATGGAAGCCATCTCCTTCCCTCATCACACACTTATCCCTTCCCTTCCCTCTCTGCCTGCCACTATCACAGAACTCAGAGAAAAACATAATTTCACAGCAGCTTGATTTTATTTTATTTTCATTATTAGTGCATGCAGTTGCTATAATATTCAGCATTTGTAATTTTGGCCAGTGTTCAGCGGCCAGAGCCCCAAGCATTTCTGAGGTGTGTAGCCATTTCACGCAGTCACTGAATGTCCACTGGTCAAAAGGAATGGCACGGGTCTCCATGGTCTCTGGGACCTCCTCTGTTTCATTCTGAGTAGCTGGAATGGCTGGGATCTCCATGGTCTCTGGAAGCTCTTCTTTTTCCTTCTGATTACCTGGAATGTCAGGGGTCTCCATGTTCTCTGGGACCTCCTCTGGTTCCTTCTGATTCAGCTGTTCATTCGCCTTGGAACTCTGGCTACAGAGCTTTGAGCATCTGATTTTCTTCAGATTTTTTATGGTGGGAGTTTTCAGAGAATTTTTCTTGGGCAGCTTTGCTGGAATGGGTTTATTCACCCTCACGGTCACCCTGGCCACCTAGAGAAAACAAGACAGGGAGCAAGAATGACACTGGTTTAGGGAAGAGTGGGAAGACAGGTGGGAAGAATGGCTTCAGGAGCTGCGGTGTGGACAGAGAAGGGTTATGTGCCAGGCAAGATCAGGGGAGCATGTCTTATGGGGTGGGGTGGATGGGCAACAGGAGTTTGGCTGGGTTCAGTTCACCTTGACATTTTTTTCTGGACCTCAGTTGATAGGAGGTCTTCATCTTCTCCTGGGTAAAAGCAGGTGGGTGTTCCATAACTTCTCCGGAGCCTTGAGGCTTCCCACTCACCTCAGTCATTTGGAGGACTCACAGTGGTCTGCTCAGAGCCCCTGAGCACCTCAATATATACCGGTCCGCATGGAGCCTCACCCTCATGCTTTATGAGGTCAGCAAGTCTGTTCCCCAGACAATGGTGGCCCTGGGTGACCTTTGACATCACAAAACCCCATCCTGATATGTCTAGCGAAGGTTGGGGAACAATTCAGATGATTTACTGGGAGAAATGAGGCATTAGTAATGCCCTCAAGAGCCCTCCAAACTCACCTGCACCCTCACCTCTATGTCAACTCTGATGGGTCACACAGAAGGCAGAGTGCATATCTTCCAAACCTTTCCCCACAGTCACACTGCTCGGGCATTCATTCTGTTCTCTCTCAGCTTTCACCATTATCTAGCTTTTCATATCTTGCCTAAGCTCCCTCCATGAAAACTAGATTGTGTTTGAGTGTCTGCGGAAGCGAGAATCATTGCTCGTTCGTCCTGCAATGTGGTCTTAATGCACCTTGAATCCCATTGAATTCTGGGCCAGCGGACAGTAAACTTTCCATCCCGCCTCCTTGTCTCAGTGTTCCCGGAGCTTGCCTCCATTTTCTAGTATCCAGTCGGAAAACCTTGTCTTCAGGCTGTGAGAATGCAGTGAATACTTTTGCCCTTTCTCCACAAGGAGCTGTCTCGTTTCTAGTCTAGGACTCAGGGTCACCTCAGTAGGAGTACTACCCAGGCTTGGGTTTGAACAGGGTGATGGGTAGGGGCAGAGAAATGCATGTTTCAGGTTGTGCTGGGGGATCCCATGCAGGAAATGCCCTCCTGCGGCTGATTTGTATTCCCAGCCAGGGGTGGGTTTTGCCCAGAGCTATGGGAGCCTTGTGTGCAAAGGTCTTCTCAACACTTGCCCTCACAAATCACTTTGCTCATCTTGTTTTCTTGCTGGAAGCTCCCTTGGAGCTTACCTCACAGCCAAAACCAAGGTGGAATTCATTTCCATGTGCAGCTGCCACAAGCTTCCAGCTTCTTGGATGAAACGCTGAGGCATCCTTTCCTATGCATCTAATTCCCATGGTCTCTCATTGAGCTGGTTGGCTCTGGAGGATAGGAGAATGCATTGTGTGCTCCACCTCAGTCCTCATTTATTCAATTGTCTCGTAGGGTCAAACAGCCAGAGGTGCTCCTCTGGGGACAGTTTGTTGGCTTCGTGCGTCTTCCTGGTTTTCCTGTGAAGTGTTCACATCCTTTTGTCCATTTGTTGCTTACGTTCCCAGGGTCCATCACTCTGCTGAACATTTTAAGAGGTAGAAAAAGCACGCCAGAAACAAACCCAAATGATGACTCTTAGAATTTTTAGAAGATCTTAAAACCTGATAGAAAAATTTGCAAGAGGCACAAGCCAACACTTTATAAGAAAGATGTATCACTGGCCTTTAAATTTATGAAGACCTGTTTAAAGACATGAGCAGCCAATTCACAAGAAGAGTATGGATCTAGCCCCGAACCATGTTAAGAACATATTAAGTCTTACGACGGTAAGAAAAATCATACTAAAATGCCCTTGAGAACTGAAACTCAGGCAGAAATAACATAGATTTTAGTAATTGCTGACAGAGACAATAGGATACTTGAAATAAATGTGTTTTGTGTGTTCTAAAAATAAAGAGAGTCATGGAAATCCTAAATTAGACTCCATTTTATCTTACAGATATGAAAAACATAGGGTCAGATGAAGCCGATTTTAAGGGTTTACTGATGGCTCAGATAGTGAAAGAAAAAAAAAAAAAAAAAACAGCTGCAACATGGGAGACCAGGATTCATTCCCTGGATTGAATTGTAGCCTATTATACACAGCGAAGTAAGTCAGAAAGAAAAACACTAATACACTATACTAAGGCATATATATTGAATTTAGGAAGATGTAGCTGAAAACCCTATATGGGAGACAGCAAAAGAGACACAGATTTTCAGGGCAGTCTTTTGGACTCTGTGGGAGACGGCGAGGGTGGGATGGTCTGAGACAATAGCGTTGAAACATGTATATTATCATATGTGAAAGGGATAGCCAGTCCATGTTCAATGCATAAGACTGGGTGCCCACGACTTATTCACTGGGCTGACCCAGAGGGATTGGATTGGGAAGAACATGTGTGGGGGAATCAGGATGGGGAATACATGTACTCCCATGGCTGATCCATGTCAATGTATGGCAAAAACCACCACAATATTGTAAAGTAAATACTAATCAATTAAAATAAATAAAATAAAACAAAAAAATACATACTTTGATAAAAAGGGCCTAATCAGTATTGACATTTTGACCAACAAAAATGCACTTCTTTTCCTTCCTTTCTTCCCTCCTTCCTCCCCCCTCTTTCTTTCCTTTTCTTTCTGATGATACAATTGTTAAGGCTTGCTTTCCATGTATAGGTATGACAAAGTCCTGGCTCTATTCCCCATGTTGTACAATGAATCCCTGAGCTCATCTTTTTCTAACGATCACTTTGTCGCTCCCACTCCCCCAACTCTGTATTGCTCCACCCTCTTACTCTTCCCTGCTGGGAACGAATAGATGTTTCTCTATATTTGTGCACTTCCATTATTATCATATTCTCTACTTTGCGGTAGGTTTTCATTCTATAAGTGATATCATACCATATTCATCAATCTCTGTCTGAGGTATTTTACTCAATAGTCTACCTTTCATGTTGCTGCAAATGTCAATATTCCATTCTTTTGATGGGGCAGCTCTTTTGTATGATTTTTGAACGAACAGCAATGCTCCCACACACACGACACTGTTCTCCAGCTAAGTGTCCATCTCTGCACTCGCACAGAGAAACTCCATGTCCTCTTCCTCTTCTCCCATGGGAAGTGTGTCTTCGAAGCTCAGTCTGGAACCAGTTCTTCCCCCTACTTTCTGGCAACCTGGACCTTCTGGTCCCATCTCCAACTCCATGGAAGCCATCTCCTTCCCTCATCACACACTTATCCCTTCCCTTCACTCTCTGCCTGCCACTATCACAGAGCTCAGAGAAAAACATAATTTCACAGCAGCTTGATTTTATTTTATTTTTGTTATTATTGCATGCAGTTGCTATAATATTCAGCATTTGTAATTTTGGCCAGTGTTCAGCGGTCAGACCCCCAAGTATTTCTGAGGTGTGTAGCCATGTCACGAAGTCACTGGAGGTCCACTGGTCAAAAGGAATGGCACGGGTCTCCGTGGTCTCTGGGACGTCCTCTGGTTCATTTTGATTAGGTGGAAATACAGAGGTCTCCATGATCTCTAGGACCTCCTCTGTTTCATTCTGAATAGCTGGAATGGCTGGTGTCTCCATGGTCTCTGGAAGCTCCTCTTGTTCATTCTGATTACCTGGAATGGCAGGGGTCTCCATGTTCTCTGGGACCTCCTCTGGTTCCTTCTGATTCAGCTGTTCATTCGCCTTGGAACTCTGGCTACAGAGCTTTGAGCATCTGATTTTCTTCAGATTTTTTTGTGGTGGGAGTTTTCAGAGGAGCTTTCTTGGGCAGCTTTGCCGGAATGGGATTATTAACCCTCCCGGTTACCCTGGCCACCTAGAGAAAACAAGACAGGGAGCAAGAATGGCACTGGTTTAGGGAAGAGTGGGAAGACAGGTGGGAAGAATGGCTTCAGGAGAAGGGGTGTGGACAGAGAAGGGTTATGTGCCAGGCAAGATCAGGGGAGCGTGTTTTATGGGGTGGGGTCGATGGGCAAAAGGAGTTTGGCTGGGTTCAGTTCACCTTGACATTTTTTTCTGGACCTCAGTTGATAGGACGTCTTCATCTTCTCCTGGGTAAAAGGAGGTGGGTGTTCCATAACTTCTCTGGAGCCTTGAGGCTTCCCACTCACCTCAGTCATTTGGAGGACTCACAGTGGGCTGCTCAGCGCACCCCGATATATACCCGTCCCCATGGAGCCTCACCCTCATGCTTTATGAGGTCAGCAAGTCTGTTCCCCAGTCAATGGTGGCCCTGGGTGAGCTTTGACATCACAAAGCCCCATCCTGACATGTCTAGCGAAGGATGGGTAGCAATTCAGATGATTTGCTGGGAGAAATGAGGCATTAGTAATGCCCTCAAGCGGCCTCCAATCTCTCCTGCCACCCTCACCTCTATGTCAACTCTGATGGATCACACAGCAGGCAGAGTGCATCTCTTCCAAACGTTGAACCACAGTCACACTGCTCGGGCATTCATTCTGTTCTCTCTCAGCTTTCACCATTATCTAGCTGTTCATATCTTGCCTAAACTCCCTGCATGACAACTAGGTTGTGTTTAAGTGTCTGTGGAAGCCAGAATCATTGCTCGTTCGTCCTGCTTGAGGTTTTAATTCACCTTGAAGCCCATTAAATTCTGGGCCAGCTGACAGAATCCATTCCATCCCGCCTGCTTGTCTCAGCGTTCCCGGAGATCGCCTCCATTTTCTGGTCTCCACTCGGAAACCCTTATCTTCAGGCGGTGAGAATGAAGTGAATACACTTGCCATTGCTCCACACAGAGCTGTATCGTTTCACGTCTAGGACTGAGGGTCACCTCACCAGGAATACTATCCAGGCTTCTGTTTGAACAAGATGATGAGGAATGGACAGAGAAATGCATGTCTCAGGTTGTGCTGGGGGATCCCATGCAGGAAATGATCAACTGCAGCTGATTAGTATTCCCTGCAAGGGGTGGAGCTTGCCCAGAGCTGTGTGAGCCTTGTGTGCAAAGGTCTTCTCAACACGTGCCCTCACAAATCTCTTTCCTCATCTTGTTTGCTTGCTGGCGGCTCCCTTGGAGCTTAGCTCACAGCCAAAACCAAGGTGGAATTCATTTCCATGAGCAGCTGCCACAAGCTTCCAGCTTCTTGGACGAAATACTGAGTCATCCTGTCCTGTGCATCTAGTTCCCATGGTCTCTCATTGAGCTGGTTGGCTCTGGAGGATAGGAGAATGGATTGTGTGCTCCACCTCAGTCCTCGTTTTTCCAATTGACTTGTATGGTCAACCAGCCTGAGGTGCACCCCTGGGGACAGGTTGTTGGCTTAGTGGGTCTTCCTGGTTTTCCTGTGAAGTGTTCACATCCTGTTTTCCAATTGTTGCTTACTCACCTAGGGTCCATCACACTGCTGAACATTTTAAGAGGTAGAGAAAGCACACCGTAAACAAACCCAAAAGATGACTCTTAAAATTTTAAAAGATCTGAAAACCAGGTAGAAAAATGGACAAGAGGCATGAGCCAACAGGTTATAAGAAAGATGTGTCACTGGCTTTAAATTTATGAAGACATGTTTAAAGACATGAACAGCCAATTCACAGGAATAGTATGGAACTAGCCCCGAACCACATTAAGAAAATATTAAATTTAACGAAGGTAAATAAAATCATGCTAAAATTCCCTTGGGAACTGAAACTCAGGCACAAGTGGCATAGATTTTAGTAATTGCAGGCAGAGACATTAGCATACTTGGAATAAATGTGTTATTTTGTGTTCGAAAAATAAGGAGAGTCATCGAAATCCTAAAATAGACCCCATTTGGTCTTACTGATATGAAAGCATAGTGTCAGATGAAGCTCATTTTAAGGGTTTCCTCATGGCTCAGATGTTGAAAAAAAAAAAAAAAAAAAAGACCTGCAACAGTGGAGTCCAGGATTCAATCTCTGGGTTGGGAAGATACTCTGGAAGTGGGAATGGCAGCCTGCTCCAGTACGCTTGCTGAAGAATCCCAATGGACAGAGGAGCGTGGCAGGATACAGTCCATGGGGTCACAAAGAGTTGGACACGGCTGAACCACGAAGCACAGCACAGCGCAGCACATTGAATCTTTGTGAAAGAAATTCAAGTTGGGAGGAAAGAGGGAGAAAGGGAAACAAGGGAAATGATAGGAAGGAACGAAAATCCTCCGTTGTTAGTGAGAACAGAGCAACCAGAGATGTCCCCCAGCAGGACTCACCACACATGTCGATCTGAGCACTCTCAGCCGATTTGAAACAACCATCTCCAACTTTGGTCCCACTCCTTCAACCAAACTCATGTTCAGGGTTTACCACGAGCAGGCTAATCATCATCATGGTTTCTCCTCATTCAAATGCTGATTCACCCAGAAGTGAAAAAGACACGTGTGCCCCAATGTTCATCACAGCACTGTTTACAATAACCAGGGCATGGAAGCAACCTAGATGTCCATCAGCAGACAAATGGGTAAGAAAGCTGTGGTACATAGACACAATGGAATATTGCTCAGCCATTAAAAAAACACATGTGAATCCATTCTAATGAGGTGGATGAAACTGGAGCCTATTATACAGAGCGAAGTAAGTCAGAAAGAAAAATACCAATACACTATACTAAGGCATATATATTGAATTTAGGAAGATGGAGATGACCACCCTATATTGGAGTCAGCAAAAGAGACGCAGATTTACAGAACAGTCTTTTGGATTCTGTGGGAGATGGTGAGGGTGGGATGATCTGAGAGAAGGGCATTGAAACATGTATATTATCATATGTGAAAGGGATAGCCAGTCATTGTTAGATGCATAAGGCAGGGTGCCCAGGACTGGTTCACTGGGCTGACCCAGAGGGATTGGATTGGGAGGATAATGTGAGGGGGAATCAGAATGGGGAATACATGTACTCCCATGGCTGATTCATGTCAATGTATGGCAAAAACCACCAAAATATTGTAAACTAAATGCCCACCAATTGAAATAAAATAAAATACAATAAAATAGAATCCTTTGATAAAAAGGGCCTAATCAGTATTGACTTTCTGACCTCCAAAAACGCCTTTCTTTTCCTTCCTTTCTTCCCTCCTTCCTCCCCCTTCATTCTTTCCTTTTCTTTCTGATTATACAGCTGTTAAAGCTTGCTTTCCATGTATAGATATGACAAAGTCCTCGCTCTATATCCCACGTTGTGTACAGTGCATCCCTGAGCTCATCTTCCACCTAACTATCACTGCGTGCCTCCCACTCCCCGACCTCTGTATTGCCCCACCCTCTTCCCCTCCCCGCTCGTAACCAGTAGATGATTCTCTATATTTCTGCACCTCAATTATTATCATATTCTCTATTTTGCTGTATGTTTACATTGTATAAGTGATATCATACAGTATTTGTCAATCTCTGTCTTAGGTATTTTACTCAATATTCTAACTTCCATGTGGCTGCATATGTCAATATTCAATTCTTTTGATGGGGCAGCTCCTTTGTATGCCTTTTGAACAAATGGCACTGGCCCACCTCACACGACACAGCTCCCCAGCTAAGTGTCCATCTCTGCACGCACACAGAGAAACTCCAAGTGCTCTTCCTCTTCTCCCATGGGAAGTGTGTCTTTGAAGCTCAGTCTGGAACCAGTTCTTCCCCCTACTTTCTGGCAACCTGGACCTTCAGGTCCCATCTCCAACTCTACAGAAGCCATCTCCCTCCCTCCTCACACACTTATATCTTCCCTGCCCTCTCTGCCCCCCACTATCAGAGAACTCAGAAACAAATATAATTTGACATCAGATTGATTTTATTTTATTTTCGTTATTAGTGTATGCAGTTGCTATAATATTGAGAATCTGTACTTTTGGCCAGTATTCAGCGGCCAGACCCCCAAGCAATTCTGAGGTCTCTAGCCATGCCCTGAAGTCACTGTCTGTCCACTGGTCTAGTTGAAATGGCAGGGATATCCATGGTCTCTGAGACCTCCTCTGGTTCGTTCTGATTAGCTGGAATGGCAGGGGTCTTCATGGTCTCTGGGACCTCCTCTCGTTCATTCTGATTAGCTGGAAGTGCAGGTGTCTACTTGGTCTCTGGGAACTCCTCTGATTCATTCTGATTAGCTGGAATGGCAGGGTTCTCCATAGTCTCTGAGACCTCCTCTGGTTCCTTCTGATTACCTGGAATGACAGGGGTCTCCATGGTCTGTGAGACCTCCTCTGGTTCCTTCTGATTCAGCTGTTCATTTGCCTTGGAACTCTGGCTACAGAGCTTTGAGCATCTGATTTTCTTACGCTTTCTTGTGGTGTGAATTTTCAGAGAAGTTTTCTTCGGCAGCATTGCCGGATGGGATTACTCACCCTGACGGTTACCCTGGCCAGCTGGAGAAAACAATACAGGGAGCAAGAATGGCACTGGTTTAGGGAAGAGTGTGAAGACAGGTGGGAACGATGGCTTCAGGAGAAGTGGTGTGGGCAGAGAAAGGTTATGTGCCTGGCAAGGACATGGGAGGGTGTCTTCTGGGGTGGGGTCAGTGGGCATGTGGGTTTGGCTTGGTTCAGTTCAACTTCACATTTTTTTTTTTTTTTGACCTCACTTGATAGGAGGTCTTCATCTTCTCCTGGGTAAAAGGAAGTGGCTTTTCCATAACTACTCTGGAGCTTTGTGGCTTCCCAGTCACCTCAGTCATTTGGAGGACTCACACTGGTCTGCTCAGAGCCTCTGAGCACCCCTATATATACCAGTCCCCATGGAGCCTCACACTCATGCTTTATGAGATCAACAAGTCTCTTCCCCAGGCAATGGTGGCCTTGGGTGAGCTTTGACATCACAAAGCCCCATCCTGGCATGCCCAGCGGAGGATGGGAAGCAATTCAGATGACTTGCTGGGAGAAAAGAGGCATTAGTTATGCCCTCAAGAGGCCTCCAAACTCACCTGCCACCCTCACCCCTATGTCAAGTCTGATGGGTCACACAGCAGGCAGAGTGCATCTCCTCCAAACCTTGCCCCACAGCCACACTGCTCGGGCATTCATTCTCTTCTCTCTCAGCTTTCACCATTATCTAGCTGTTCATATCTTGCCTAAACTCCCTGCATGACAACTAGGTTGTGTTTAAGTGTCTGTGGAAGCCAGAATCATTGCTCGTTCGTCCTGCAATGAGGTCTTAATGCACCTTGAAGCCCATTGAATTCTGGGCCACCTGACAGAATCCATTCCATCCCGCCACCTTGTCTCAGTGTTCCCGGAGATCGCCTCCATTTTCTGGTCTCCACTCGGAAACACTTGTCTTGAGGCTGTGAGAATGAAGTGAATACACTTGCCATTGCTCCACACATAGCTGTATCGTTTCACGTCTAGGACTCAGGGTCACCTCACCAGGAGTACTACCCAGGCTTGGGTTTGAACAGAATGATGAGGAATGGACAGAGAAATGCATGTCTCAGGTTGTGCTGGGGGATCCCATGCAGGAAATGATCAACTGCAGCTGATTAGTATTCCCTGCAAGGGGTGGAGCTTGCCCAGAGCTGTGTGAGCCTTGTGTGCAAAGGTCTTGTCAACACATGCCCTCACAAATCTCTTTTCTCATCTTGTTTGCTTGCTGGCGGCTCCCTTGGAGCTTAGCTCACAGCCAAAACCAAGGTGGAATTCATTTCCATGAGCAGCTGCCACAAGCTTCCAGCTTCTTGGACGAAATACTGAGTCATCCTGTCCTGTGCATCTAGTTCCCATGGTCTCTCATTGAGTTGGTTGACTCTGGAGGAAAGCCGAATGGATTGTGTGCTCCACCTTAGTCCTCGTTTTTCCAATTGACTTGTATGGTCAACCAGCCTGAGGTGCACCCCTGGGGACAGGTTGTTGGCTTAGTGGGTCTTCCTGGTTTTCCTGTGAAGTGTTCACATCCTGTTGTCCATTTGTTGCTTACTCACCTAGGGTCCATGACACTGCTGAACATTTTAAGAGGTAGAAAAATCACGCCGTAAACAAACCCAAAAGATGACTCTTAAAATTTTTAAAAGACCTGAAAACCTGATAGAAAAACGGACAAGTGGCATGAGCCAACACATTATAAGAAAGATGTATCACTGGCTTTAAATTTATGAAGACATGTTTAAAGACATGAACAGCCAATTCACAGGAATAGTATGGAACTAACCCCGAACCACATTAAGAACATATTAAATTTAACGAAAGTAAGAAAAATCATATTAAAATCCCTTGGGAACTGAAACTCAGGCAGAAGTGGCATAGATTTTAGTAATTGCAGGCAGAGACATTAGCATACTTGGAATAAATGTGTTTTTTGTGTTCGAAAAATAAGGAAAGACATTGAAATCCTAAAATAGACCCCATTTGATCTTACAGATATGAAAACATAGTGTCAGATGAAGCCCATTTTAAGGGTTTCCTGATGGCTCAGATGTTAAAAAAAAAAACAAAAAAAACCTGCAACATTGGAGTCCAGGATTCAATCCCTGGGTTGGGAAGATTCCCTGAAAGCGGGAATGGCAGCCTGCTCCAGTATGCTTGCCTGAAAAATCCCCATGGACAGAGGAGCCTGGCAGGATACAGTCCATGGGGTCACAAAGAGTTAGACATGGCTGAACCACGAAGCACAGCACAGCACAGCACATTGAATCTTTGTGAAAGAAATTCAAGTAGGGAGGAAAGAGGGAGAAAGGGGAACAAGGAAATTATAGGAAGGAACGAAAATCCTCCATTGTTGGTGAGAACAGAGCAACCTGAGATGTCCCCCAGCAGGACAGCACCCCACATATCCATCTGAGCACTCTCAGCCGGTTTGAAACAAGCATCTCCAACTTTGGTCCCACTCCTTCAACCAAACTCATGTTCAGGGTTTACAACTAGCAGGCTAATCGTCATCATGGTTTCTCCTCATTCAAATCGTGATTCAGCCAGAACTGAGAAAGACACGTGTGTGTCAATGATCATCACAGCACTGTTTACAATAACCAAACATGAAAGCAACCTAGAAGTCCATCAGCAGACAAATGGGTAAGAAAGCTGTGGTACATAGGCACAGTGGGATATTGCTCAGCCATTAAAAAAAAACACATGTGAATCAATTCTAATGAGCTAGATGAAACTGGAGCCTATTATAAAGAGCGAAGTAAGTCAGAAAGAAAAATACCAATACACTATACTAAGGCATATATATTGAATTTAGGAAGATGGAGATGATAACCCTATATGGGAGACAGCAAAAGAGACAGAGATTAACAGAACAGTCTTTTGGATTCTGTGGGAGACGGCGAGGGTGAGATGATATGTGAGAATACCATTGATACATGTATATTATCATATGTGAAAGGGATAGCCAGTCCATGTTCGGAGCATAAGACAAGGTGCCCAGGACTGGTTCACTGGGCTGACCCAGAGGGGTTGGATTGGGAGAAAGATGTGAGGGGCAATCAGGATGGGGAATACATGTACTCCCATGGCTGATTCATGTCAATGTATGGCAAAAACCACCACAATATTGTAAAGTAAATACCCACCAATTAAAATAAATAAAATAAAATAAAATAGAATCCTTTGATAAAAAGGCCTAATCAGCTTTGATTTTTTGACCAAAGAAAAGCCATTATTTTCCTTCCATTCTTCCCTCTTTCCTCGCCCCTCTGTCTTTCCTTTTCTTTCTGATTATACAACTGTTAAAGCTTGCGTTCAATTTATATTTGTGACATAGTCCTGGCTCTATTCCCCATGTTGTACAATGTATCTCTGTGCTCATCGTCCACCTAACTATCACTGCGTGCCTCCCACTCCTCCACCTCTGTATTGCCCTGCCCTCTTCCCCTCCCTGCTCGTAACCAGTAAATGCTTCTCTATGTTTGTGCACCTACATTATTATCATATTCTCTATTTGCGGTATGTTTACATTCTATAAGTGATATCATACAGTATTTGTCAATCTCTGTCTGAGTTATTTTACTCAATATTCTGCTTCCATGTTGCTGCAAATATCAATATGACCTTCTTTTGATGGGCATCTCCTTTGTATGCGTTTTGAACAAAGGTTACTGTCCTCCACACAGGAAACAGCTCCCCAGCTAATTGTCCATCTCTGCACTCACACAGAGAAACTCCAAGTTCTCTTACTGTTCTCCAATGGGAAGTGTGTCTTTGAAGCTCAGTCTGGAACCACTTCTTCCCCTTATTTTCTAGCAACCTGGACTTTCTGTCCCATCTCCAACTCCACAGAAGCCATCGCAATCCCTCCTCACACACTTATTCCTTCCCTACCTTTTCTGCCAGCCACTATCAGTGAACTCAAATACAAACATAATTTCACATCAGCCTGATTTTATTTCATTTTCGTTATTAGTATATGCAGTTGCTATAATTTTCAGCATCTGTACTTTGGCCAGTATTCAGCGGCCAGGCCCTCAAGCATTTTGAGTGTCTAGCCATGGCATGAAGTCACTGGCATACACTGGTCTAGCTGGAATGGCACGGGTCTCCATGGTCTCTGGGACCTCCTCTGGTTCCCTCTGATTCAGCTGTTCATTCACTTTGGAACTCTGGCTACAGAGCTTTGTGCATCTTATTTTCTTAAGCCTTTTTGTGGTGGGAGATTTCAGAGAAGTTTTCTTGGGCAGTATTGCCGGAATGGGATTCTTCACCTTCACGGTTTCCCTGGCGACCTGGAGAAAATAAGACACTGGTTTAGGGAAGAGTGTGAAGACAGGTGGGAATGATGGCTTCGGGAGAAGGGATGTAGGGAGAGAAGGTTTATGTGCCAGGAAAGGACAGGGGAGGGTGTCTTCAGGGGTGGGGTCGATGGGCAAGGTGTGATTGGCTGGATTCATTTCACCTTGACATATTTTCTGGACCTCAATTGATAGGAGGACTTCATCTTCTCTTGGATAACAGGAGCTGGGTGTTCCATAAATACTCTGGAGCCTTGTGGCTTCCCAGTCACCTCAGTCATTTGGAGGACTCACAGTGGTCTAATCCGAGCCCCTGAGCACCCCTATATATACCCGTCCCATGGAACTTCACCCTCATGCTTTAAGAAGTCAGCAAGTCTCTTCCCCAGCCAATGGTGGCCCTGGGTGAGCTTTGACCTCACAAAGCACAATCCTGACATGTATAGAGGATGATATGGAGCAATTCAGAAGATTTGCTGGGAGAAATGAGGGATTACTAATGCCCTCAAGAGGCCTCAAAATTCACCTGCCACCCTCACCCCTATGTCAACTCTGATGAGTCACACAGCAGACAGAGTGCATCTCCTCCAAACATTGCCCCACAGCCACACTCCTCGGGCATTCATTCTGTTCTCGCTCAGCTTTCACCATTATATAGCTTTTCATATCTTGCCTAAACTCCCTCCATGACAACTAGCTTGTGTTTAAGTGTCTGTGGATGTGAGAATCATTGCCCGTTCTTCCTGCAATGTGTCTTAATGCATCTTGAAGCCCACTGAATTCTGGGCCGGCTGACAGAATCCATTCCATCCCGTCTCCTTGTCTCAGTGTTCCCGGAACTCACCTCCATTTTCTGGTCTCCACTCTGAAACCCTTGTCTTCAGGCTGTGAGAATGAAGTGAATACACTTGTCCTTGCTCCACACAGAGCTGTATCGTTTCATGTCTATGACTCAGGGTCACCTCACCAGGAGTACTACCCAGGCTTGAGTTTGAACAGGGTGATGGCAGGGGCAGAGAAATGCATGTTTCAGGTTGTGCCGGGGATCCCATGCAGGAAATGCCCACCTGCGGCTGATTAATATTCCCAGCAAGGGGTGGTGCTTGCCCAGAGCTGTGTGAGCCTTGTGTGCAAAGGTCTTCTCAACACGTGCCCTCACAAATGTCTTTTCTCATCTTGTTTGCTTTCTGGAAGCTCCCTTGGAGCTTAGCTCACAGCCAAAACCAAGGTGGAATTCATTTCCATGAGCAGCTGCCACAAGCTTCCAGTTTCTTGGATGAAACACTGAGCCATCCTCTCCTATGCATCTAGTTCCCATGGTCTCTCATTGATCTTTTTGGCTCTGGAGGAAATGGGAATGGATTGTGTGCTCCACATCAGTCCTCGTTTATCCAATTGACTCGTATGGTCAACCAGCCAGAGGTTCACCCCTGGGGACAATTTGTTGGCTTAGTGGGTTTTCTGGGTTTCCTGGGAAGTGTTCACATCCTGTTGCCCATTTGTTGCTTACTCACCCAGGGTCCATCACACTGCTGAATACGTTAAGAGGTAGAAAAATCATCCCATAAAGAAACACAAAAGTTGACTCTTAGAATTTTTAGAAGATCTTAAAACCTGATAGAAAAATTGGCAGGAGGCACAAGCCAACACTTTATAAGAAAGATGTATCACTGGCCGTTAAATTTATGAAGACATGTTTAAAGATTTGAGCTGCCAATTCACAAAAAGTGTATGGAACTAGCCACGAACCGCATTAAAAACATATTAAATCTACCAAAGGTAAGAAAAAACATGCTAAAATTCCCTTGAGAACTGAAACTCAGGCAGAAGTGGCATAGATATTAGTAATAGTAGACAGGAACATTTAGATACTAGGAATACATGTGTTTTGTGTGTTCTAAAAATAAGGAGAGTCATGGAAATCCTAAAATAGACCCCATTTAAATTTACAGATATGAAAACATAGACTCAGATGAAGCCGATTTTAAGGGTTTCCGGATGGCTCAGATAGTAAAAAAAAAAAAAAAAAAAAAAAAACACCTGCAACAAGGGAGACCAGGATTCAGTCCCTGGGATGGGAAGATTCTGTGGAGGCGGGAGTGGCAGCCTGCTCCAGTATGCTTGCATGGAGAATCCCCATGGACAGAGGAGCCTGGCAGGCTACAGACCATGGGGTCAGAAAGAGTTGGACATTGCTGAACTCCGAAGCACAGCACAGCACAGCACATTGAATGTTTGTGAAAGAAATTCAAGTAGGGAGGAAAGAGGGAGAAAGGGAAACAAGGGAAATGAAAAGAAGGAAAGAAAATCCTCTGTTGCTGGTGAGAACAGAGCAACCAGAGATGTCCCCCAGCAGGACAGCACCCCACATGTCCATCTGAGCACTCTCAGTAGGTTTGAAACAACCATCTCCAAATTTGGTACCAGTCCTTCAACCAAAGTCATGTGCAGGGTTTACCACTAACAGACTAATAGTCATCATGGTTTCTCCTCATTCAAATCCTGTTCAGCCAGAACTGAAAAAGACACGTGTGTGTCAATGTTCATCACAGCACTGTTTACAATAACCTGGGTATGGAAGCAATCTAGAAGTCCATCACCAGACAAATGGGTAAGAAATCTGTGGTACATAGACATATTGGAATATTGCTCAGCTATTAAAAAGAACACATGTGAATCAATTCTTATGAGGTGGATGAAACTGGAGCCTAATATACAGAGCGAAGTAAGTCAGAAAGAAAAATACCAATACACTATACTAAGGCATATATATTGAATTTAGGAAGATGGAGACGATAATCCTATATGGGTGACAGCAAAAGAGACAGAGATTAACAGAACAGTCTTTTGGATTCTGTGGGAGACTGTGAGGGTGTGATGATCTGTGAGAATACCATTGAAACATATATATATTATCATATGTGAAAGGGATAGCCAGTCCATGTTCGGTGCATAGGACAGGGTTCCCATGATGGTTCACTGGGCAGACCCAGAGGGATTGTATTGGGACGAAGCTGTGAGGGGGACTCAAGATAGGGAATAAATGTACTCCCATGGCTGATTCATGTCAATGTACGGCAGAAACCACCATAATATTGTAAAGTAAATACCCACCAATTAAAATAAATAAAATAAAAGAGAATCCTTTGATAAAAAGGCCTAATCAGTATTGAATTTTGACCAAAGAAAAGCCATTCTTTTCCTTCCATTCTTCCCTCTTTCCTCGTCCCTGTGTCTTTCCTTTTCTTTCTGTTTATAAAACTGTTAAAGCTTGCATTCAATTTATAGTTATGACAAAGTCCTGGATCTATTCCCCATGTTCTACAATGCATCCCTGAGCTCATCTTCCACCTAACTATCACTGCATGACTCCCACTCCCCCACCTCTGTATTGCCCTGCCCTCTTCCCCTCACAGCTGGTAACCAATTGATGCTTCTCTATATATGTGCACCTCCATTATTATCATATTCTGTATTTGCGGTATGTTTACATTCTATAAGTGATATCATACAGTATTTGTCAATCACTGTCTGAGGTATTTGACTCAATATTCTATCTTTCATGTTGCTGCAAATGTCAATATTCCATTCTTTTGATGGGGCAGCTCCTTTGTATGCCTTTTGAACAAATGGCACTGGCCCACCACACTCGACACAGCTCCCCAGCTAATTGTCCATCTCTGCACTCACACAGAGAAACTCCAAGTTCTCTTCCTTTTTTCCCATGGGAAGTGTGTCTTTGAAGCTCAGTATGGAACCACTTCTTCCCCCTACTTTCCGGCAACCTGGACTTTCTGGTCCCATCTCCAACTCCATAGAAGCCATCGCAATCCCTCCTCACACACTTATTCCTTCCCGGCCCTTTCTGCCCCCCACTATCAGTGAACTCAGATACAAACATAATTTCACATCAGCTTTATTTAATTTCATTTTCATTATTAGTGTACGCAGTTGCTATAATATTCAGCATCTGTACTTTGGGTAGTATTCAGCGGCCAGACCCTGAAGCATTTCGAGTGTCTAGCCATGCCCCAAAGTCACTGGCTGTCCACTGGTCTAGCTGGAATGGCAGGGGTCTCCATGGTCTCTGGGACCTCCTCTGATTCATTCTGATTAGCTGGAATGGCAGGGGTCTCCATGGTCTCTGGGACCTCCTCTGGTTCCTTCTGATTACCTGGAATGCCAGGGATCTCCATGGTCTCTGGGACCTCCTCTGGTTCCTTCTGATTCAGCTGTTTATTCACCTTGGAACTCTGGCTACAGAGCTTTGAGCATCTTATTTTCTTAAGCCTTTTTGTGGTGGGAGATTTCAGAGAAGTTTTCTTGGGCAGTATTAGCGGAATGGAATTCTTCACCTTCACGGTTTCCCTGGCGACTTGGAGAAAACAAGACAGGGAGCAAAGAATGGCACTGGTTTAGGGAAGAGTGTGAAGACAGGTGGGAACGATGGCTTCAGGAGAAGGGGTGTGGGCAGAGAAGGGTTATGTGCCAGGAAAGGACAGGGGAGGGTGTCTTCTCTGGTGGGGTCGATGGGCAAGGGGTGTTTGGCTGGGTTCTTTTCACCTTGACATATTTTCTGGACCTCAATTGATAGGAGGTCTTCATCTTCTCCTGGGTAACAGGAGGTGGGTGTTCCGTAACTACTCTGGATTCTTGTGGCTTCCCAGTCACCTCAGTCATTTGGAGGATTCACAGTGGTCTGCTCAGAGCCTCTGAGCACCCCTATATATACCCGTCCCCTGGAGCTTCACCCTCATGCTTTATGAAGTCAGCAAGTCTCTTCCCCAGCCAATGGTGGCCCTGGGTGAGCTTTGACCTCACAAAGCACCATCCTGACATGTATAGCGGATGATATGGAGCAATTCAGATGATTTGCTGGGAGAAATGAGGCATTAGTAATGCCCTCAAGAGGCCTCAAAACTCACCTGCCCCCCTCACCACTATGTCAACTCTAATGGGTCACACAGAAGGCAGAGTGCATCTCCTCCCAACCTTGCCCCACAGACACACTCCTCTGGCATTCATTCTGTTCTCTCTTAGCTTTCACCATTATCTAGCTTTTCATATCTTGCCTAAACTCCCTCCATGACAACTAGGTTGAATTTGAGTGTCAGTGGAAGCGAGAATCATTGCTCGTTCGTCCTGCAATATGATCTTAATGCACCTTTAATCCCATTGAATTATGGGCCACGCAACAGAAACCTTTCCATCCCGTCTCCTTGTCTCAGTGTTCTCGGAGCTTGCCTCCATTTTCTGGTCTCCAGTTGGAAACCCTTGTCTTCAGGCTGTTAGAATGTGGTGAATACATTTGCCCTTGCTCCACACGGGGCTGTCTCTTTTCAAGACTAGGACTCAGGGTAACCTTACTAGGAGTAGTAGCCAGGCTGTGCTTTGAACATTGTGATGGGGAAGGGGCAGATAAATGCATGTTTCAGGTTGTGCTGGGGGATCCCATGCAGGAAATTCCCAGCTGCAGCTGATTAGTGATCCCAGCAAGGGGTGGAGGTAGCTCAGAGCTGTGTGAGCCTTGTGTGCAAAGGTCTTCCCAACACATGTCCTCACAAATCTCTTTTCTCATCTTGTTTTTTTGTTGGAAGCTCCCTTGGAGCTTAGCTCACAGCCAAATCCAAGTTGGAATTCATTTCCATGAGCAGCTGCCACAAGCTTCCAGTGTCTTGGGCGAAACATTGAGTCATCCTGTCCTGTGCATCTAGTTCCCATGATCTCTCATTGAGCTGGTTGGCTCTGGAGGAAAGGGGAATGGATTGTGTGCTCCACCTCAGTCCTCGTTTTTCCAACTGACTCGAAGGGTCAACCAATCTGAGGTGCACCCCTGGGGACAGTTTGTTGGCTTTGTGGGTCTTCCTGGTTTCCTGTGAAGTGTTCACATCCTGTTGTCCATTTGTTGCTTACTCACCTGTGGTCCATCACACTGCTGAACATTTTAAGGGGTAGAAAAAGCATGCCATAAACAAACCCAAAGGATGACTCTTAGAATTTTCAAAAGATGTGAAAACCTGTTAGAAAAATGCACAAGAGGCATGAGCCAACATGTTATTAGAAAGATGTATCACTGGCTTTAAATTTATGAAAACATGTTTAAAGCCATGAGCAGCCAATTCACATGAATAGTATGGAACTAGCCCCGAACCACATTAAGAACATTATAAATCTAACAAAGGTAAGAAAAAATCCTATTGAAATACCTTTGAGAACTGAAACTCTGGCAGAAGTGGCATAGATTTTAGTAATTGCAGGCAGAGAAATTAGCGTACTTGGAATAAATGTGTATTTTGTGTTCGAAAAATAAGGAGAGACCTGGAAATCCTAAAATAAGCCCCATTTGATCTTACAGATTTTCAAACATAGTGTCAGAGAAAGCCCATTTTAATGGTCTCCTGATGGCTCTGATGATTAAAAAAAAAAAAAAAAGACCTGCAACATTGGAGTCCAGGATTCAATCCCTGGGTTGGGCAGATCCCCTGGAAGGGGGAATGGCAGCCTGCTCCAGTATGCTTGCCTGGAGAATGCCCATGGACAGAGGAGCCTGGCAGGCTACAGACCATGGGGTCAAAGAGTTGGACACGGCTGAACCACGAAGCACAGCACAGCGCAGCACATTGAATGTTTGTGAAAGAAATTCAAGTAGGGAGGATAGAGGGAGAAAGGGAAACAAGGGAAATAAGAGGAAGGAAAGAAAATCCTACGTTGCTGGTGAGAACAGAGCAACCAGAGATGTCCCCCAGCAGGACAGCACCCCACATATTCATCTGAGCACTCTCAGACGGTTTGAAACAACCATCTCCAACTTTGGTCCCACTCCTTCAACCAAACTCATGTGCAGGGTTTGCCACTAGCAGGCTAATCGTCATCATGTTTTCTCCTCATTCAAATCGTGATTCAGCCAAAAGTGAAAAAGACACGTGTGCCACAATGTTCATCACAGCACTGTTTACAATAACTTGGACATGAAAGCAACCTAGATGTCCATCAGCAGGCAAATGCGTAAGAAAGCTGTGGTACATAGACACAGTGGAATATTGCTCAGCCATTAAGAAGAACACATGTGAATCCATTCTAATGAGGTGGATGAAACTGGAGCCTATTATACAGAGCGAAGTAAGTCAGAAAGAAAAACATCAATACACTATACTAAGGCATATATATTGAATTTAGGAAGATGGAGATGATCACCCTATATTGGAGTCAGCAAAAGAGACACAAATTTACAGAACAGTCTTTTGGACTCTGTGGGAGACGGTGAGGGTGTTATGATCTGAGAGAAGGGCATTGAAACATGTATATTATCATATGTGAAAGGGATAGCCAGTCATTGTTAGATGTATAATACAGGGTGCCCAGGACTGGTTCACTGGGCTGACCCAGAGGGATGGGATGGGGAGGAAATTGAGATCGGGGATCTGGATTGAGAACACATGTACACCCATGGCTGATTCATATCAACGTATGCCAAATCCACCACTATATTGTAAAGTACTTTCACTCCAATTTATATAAACTAATTAAATATTATATATTCGTTGGCCAAAAAGGGACTAATCAGTATTGGTTTTTGACCTCCAAAAATGCCATTCTTTTCCTTCCTTTCTTTCCTCCCCCACTTTCTTTCCTTTTCTTTCTTATTATACCACTGTGAAAACTTGTTTTCCATTTATAGTTGTGACAAAATCCTGGTTCTATTCCCCATGTTGTACAAGGCATCCCTGAGCTCATCTTCCACCTAACTAACACTGCGTGCCACCCACTGCCCCACCTCTGTATTGCCCCGCCCTCTTCCGCTCACCGCTGGTTACCAGTAGATGCTTCTCTATATCTGTGTACTTCCATTATTATCATATTCTCTACTTTGTGGTCTGTGCAGATTCAATAAGTGATATCATGCAGTATTTGTCTACCTCTGTCTGAGTTATTTTACTCAATATTCTACCTTCCATGTTGCTGCAAATGTCAATATTCCAATCTTTAGATGGGGCAGCTCTTTTGTATGCCTTTTGAACAAATGGCACTGACCCCTACACATGACACAGCTCCTCAACTAAGTGTCCATCTCTGCACTCACACAGAGAAACGCCAAGTCTTCTTCCTCTTCTCCCATGGGAAGTGTGTCTTTGAAGCTCAGTCTGGAACCAGTTCTTCCCCGTACTTACTGGAAACCTGGACCTTCTGATCCCATCTACAACTTCACAGAAGCCATCTCCCTCCCTCCTCACACACTTATCCCTTCCCTGCCCTCTCTGACCTCCCTTTCAGGGAACTCAGAGACAAACATAATTTTACAGCAGGTTAATTTTATTTAATTTTTGTTATTAATGCATGTAGCTGCTATAATATTCAGCATCTGTACTGTTGGCCAGTACTCAGTGGCGAGACCCTCCGACCATTTCTGAGGTCTCTAGCCATGCCCCGAAGTCACCGGCTGTCCACAAGTCCAGCTGGAATACCAGGGGCCTCCATGGTCTCTGGGAACTCCTCTGGTTCCTTCTGATTAGCTGGAATGGCAGTGGTCTCCTTGGTGTCCGGGACCTACTCTGATTAATTCTGATTAGCTGGAAAGTCAGTGGTCTCCATTGTCTCTGGTACCTCCTGTGGTTCCTTCTGATTACCTGGAATGGCAAGGGTCTCCATGGTCTCTGGGACCTCCTCTGGTTGCTTCTGATTCAGCTGTTCATTCTCCTTCAAACTCTGGCTACAGAGCATTGAGCATCTGATTTTCTTAAACGTTTTAGTGGTTGGAGTTTTCCGAGTAGATTTCTGGGCAGCTTTGCAGGAATGGGATTATTCACACTCACGGTTACCCAGGCAACCTGGAGAAAACAAGACACGGACCAAAGAAAGGTACTGGTTTAGGGAAGAGTGTGAAGACAGGTGGGACAATGACTTCAGGAGAAGGGGTGTTTGCAGAGAAGGGTTATGTGCCAGGCAAGGACAGGGGAGCGTGTCTTTTTGGGTGGGGTCAATGGGCAAGTGGTGTTTGGCTGGGTTTAGCTCACCTTGAAATTTTTATAACCTCAATAGTTCGGAGATTTCATCTTCTCCTGGGTAAAAGGAGGTGGGTCTTCCAGAACTACTCTGAAGCCCTGTGATTTCCCAGTAACTTCAGTCATTTGGGGGACTCACAGTGGTCTGCTCAGAGGACCTGAGCACCCCTATATATACTCATCCCCTTGGAGCCTCACCCTCATGCTTTAAGAGGTCAGCAAGTCTCTTCCCCAGCCAATGGTGGCCCTCGGTGAGATTTGACATCACAAAGCACCATCCTGACATGTCTAGCGGAGGATGGGTAGCAATTCAGATGACTTGCTGGGAGAAATGAGGCATTAGTAATGCCCTCAAGAGGCCTCCAAACTCATCTGCCACCCTCACATCTGTGTCAACTCTGATGGGTCAGACAGCAGGCAGAACGCATCTCCTCCCAACCTTGCCCCACAGCCACACTCCTCGGGCATTCATTCTGTTCTCTCTCAGCTTTCACCATTATCTAGCTTTTCATATCTTGCCTAAACTCCCTGCATGAAAACTAGGCTGTGTTTAAGTGTCTATGGAAGCGACAATCATTGCTCTTTCGTACTGCAATATGCTCTTAATGCACATTGAAGCCCATTGAATTCGGGGCAGGCCGACAGAAACCTTTTCATCCCGCCACCTTGTCTCAGTGTTCCTGGAGCTCGCTTCAATTTTCCAGTCTCCAGTCAGAAACCCTTGTCTTCAGGCTGTGAGAATGCAGTGAATACACTTGCCCTTGTTCCACATGGAGCTGTCTGGTTTCAAGTCTAGGACTCAGGGTCACCTCACTAGGAGTACTACCCAGGCTTGGGTTTGAACAGGGTGATGGGGAAGGGGCAGATAAATGCATGTTTCATGTTGTGCTGGGATATCCCATGCAGGAAATGTCCACCTGTGGCTGATCAGTATATTCAGAAAGGTGTGTAGCTTGCCCAGAGCTGTGTGAGCCTTGTGTGCAAAGGTCTTCTCAACACGTGCCCTGACAAATCTCTTTTCTCATCTTGTTTTCTTGCTGGAAGCTCCCTTGGAGCTTACCTCACAGCCAAAACCATGGTGGAATACATTTCCATGTGCAGCTGCCACAATCTTCCAGCTGCTTGGATGAAACACTGAGTCATCCTGTGTTGTGCATCTATTTCCCAAGGTCTCTCTTTGAGCTGGTTGGCTCTGGAGTAAAGGGAATGGATTGTGTGCTCCACATCAGTCCTCGTTTTTCCAATTGACTCGTAGGGTCAACCAGCCTGAGGTGCACCCCCTGGGGACAGTTTGTTGACTTGGTGGGTCTTCCTGGGTTTCCTGTGAAGTGTTCACATCCTGGTGTCCACTTGTTGCTTACTCACCCAGGGTCCACCACACTGCTGAACATTTTAAGAGTTAGAAAAAGCACACCATAAGCAAACCCAAAAGATGACTCTTGGAATTGTTAGAAGATCTAACAATCTAATAAAAAATGGGCAAGAGCCCTGAGCCAACATTTTATAAAAAGGAAGTTTCACTGGCCTTTAAATTTATGAAGACATGTTTAAAGACATGAGCTGCCAGTTCACAAGAAGAGTATGGAACTAGCCCTGAACCACGTTAAGAACATATTAAATCTCACGAATGTAAGAAAAATCATGCTAAAATTCCCTTGAGAACTGAAACGCAGGCAGAAGTGGCATAGATATTAGTAATTAGAGACAGAGACATTAAAATACTTGGAATAAATGTGTTTTGTGTATTCTAAATGTAAGGAGATACATGGAAATCCAAAAATAGACCCCATTTGATCTTACAGATATGAAAAACATAGTGTTAGATGAAGCCCATTTTAAGGGTTTCCTGATGTCTCAGACCTTAAAAAAAAAAAAAAAAGAAAAGAAAAGAAAAAACCCACCTGAAACATGGGAGACCAGGATTCAGTCCCTGGGTTGGGAAGATCCCATGGAGGGGGGAATGGGAGCCTGCTCCAGTATGCTTGCCTGGAGAATCCCCATGGACAGAGGAGCCTGGCAGGCTACAGTCCATGGGGTCACGAAGAGTTGAATCTGGCTGAGCAACGAAGCACAGCAGTGAGCAACACTTGAAAGTTTGTGAAAGAAAGGCAGGTAGGAAGGAAAGAGAGAGAAAGGGAAATAAGGGAAATGAAAGGAAGGAAAGAAAAGCCTCCGTTGCTGGTGAGAACAGAGCAACCAGAGATGTCCCCCAGCAGGACAGCACCCCACATGTCCATCTGAGCACTCTCAGCCGGTTGGAAACAACCATCTCCAACTTTGGTCTCACTCTTTCAACCAAACTCATGTGCAGTGTTTACCACCAACATGCTAATAGTCATCATGCTTTCTCCTCATTTAAATCGTGATTCACCCAGAAGTCAAAAAGACACGTGTGTGTCAATGTTCATCACAGCACTGTTTACAATAGCGAGGGCATGGAAACAACCTAGATGTCCATCAGCAGACAAATGGGTAAGAAAGCTGTGGTACATAGACACAATGGAATATTGCTCAGCCATTAAAGGAACACATTGAATTTGTGAGGCTGTTATGCCATGACAGGCAGCCTAGATTAGGAGTAAGCCTGGTTTCCCAGGTAACATAATTATCAGGCCTCCAAGAGCTAGCCAATCAACATATGCCTAGCAAGAAAAAGGGAACCTATCATGGAAAAGCTGAAAGCCCCACGTTGGGACAACAAAATTGCCTTGCAACTGTGTAACCAATCTGCTTGTGCCAACTACACGTTGTGTAAGCAGTCCACTTGTGCCACCGATCTGCTACTTTTTTTGACCTAATAAATACCCGAGAGAACTGGGGCTCACGGTCTTTCAGTCCTCACACCTTGGTGAGGCCGGGAGGCCCTGGCTTGAGTCAGTAATAAATTCCCCTATTGCAAGTTGCATTGTTTCGTGGAGTTTTCTTTCCCGACCGGGGACTCCGACTACGGGCAGAACATTTGGGGGCTCATGCGGGATCCCTTGACCTGGGAAGAACACTCTTTGGAACAAAGGGGAAAAATGACAGGTAATAGCACTGGTGCTCAGGCAGGTCTGGAAAACTCCAGTGTAAATCCGTGGCCCTACTGTGAAGCAGGAAGCTATCTGGCACAGGAGAAAGCTTTCGCTCTGGTGAGCAAACTCAGTGGGTAACGCCCCCCAGTTCTCTGTTGTCAGCCGATGTGTGTCTGTCTATGTGTTTTTCTATGCCCTTTCACATCTGTATGACTGCCAGCATTGTCTCCTGTCTTGTTGTTCTCTGGTGTGTCGTTGTCTACTTCCTCCTATAAAGCCTTGGAGCCTCATTTCTGTTTCTGAGAGTTTCAGTGAACAGGCAGACAGTTGTCAGGGCAACTGACGAGTCCCGGCCAGGGCTACTCCCTGGCAGATTCTGAAGGCCTCCCAACAAGTCAGCCCCAGTAACGTGAGCCCAAGAGGGTGAAACTCTTTTCTTTTTTCTCATATTCTAAACCGAGAATCTGGCCAAATCAAAACCCGTCTGTGTGGGCACAGGACAGGCACTTAAGAGCCAATAGGGCGCCTGCCACTGGAAGACTCCCGTGAAAGGATAAGGGGGTGACAGAACGGGCTGGAAAACATTAGGGTGCCCACCCCCAACAAGAAAACTTCCGTGCAATGACTAAGGCACTCAAATAGTTCCACGAAGTATACCACAAGCCCGACCTCCTGGCCGCCACCACTCCCGATAGGACTTTTTGGTGGTAATTCTCGGTGACCTTCTTCTGATTCTCGCTATGGGGCAAGGAGAATCCACCCCACTCTCTCTCATGACTGATCATTTCTCAGATGTCAGGGCTAGAGTGTATGATCTGTCGCTACTGGTTACAAACAGTAAATTAATAACCTTTTGCTCTGGAGAGTGGCCCGCCTTCCAAGTTGGATGGCCTCTGGAACTTCTCAACCTTCTATTATTTGGGTGGTAAAAGAGAAAACTATGGCTCCTGATCCCTGGGGCCACCTGAGACAAGTCCCATATGTTATGGTCTGGCAAGATCTAGTGGAAGATCCGCCCAAATGGTTAAAACCTTTTGTTCACAAACTCCCTGATTCTCCTAATGTACAGGCCCTGGTTATGGAAACCCCCACTTTCCCAGAGGAAGCGAGAAGAATAAGGGCCCAAAACCAGTCTTGCAGGAATCCCCATACCAGAACCTGATTGACTTGGAGATGGAAATTAGGCCCCCGCCATATGCCCCTCCTCCATTTCAGGTTCCCCCGGGGGGAAGAGCCCCACCCCCCGATGAATCAGAAGGGATAAGGGAACCCCGACCCTGGAGAAGGAATAGAGTAAATAGGGGAGGGCAGGATCATGGGGACCTAGAGTTACCTTCATCTACTGTACAGGCACTCCCCGTCTGAGTGGGACCAGCTAACCCAGACAGAGAGCGAACCTATCAGTACTGGCCCTTTTCCACGAGTGATCTGTATAATTGGAAAACCCAAAATCCTCCTTTTTTGGAGAAACCCCAAGGCCTCATTGACCTCTTAGATTCCATTTTGTTCACTCATAACCCCACCTGGGATGATTGTCAGCAGCTGTTGCAGGTGCTCTTCAACACGGAAGAACGGGAGCGAATCCTGGCAGAGGCGCGGAAACGGGTCCCGGGGGGTCAATGGGAGACCAACCGCCCAGGCTCATCTCGTGGACGAGGGGTTTCCTCTGTTGCGGCCTAACTGGGATTTTGAGCAAATGGAAGGTAGGGAGTGTCTCTGAGTGTACCGCCAGACTCTAATGGCTGGCCTGTGGGCTGCAGCTAGGAAGCCCACAAATTTGGCGAAGGTAAATTTAGTAAGGCAAGAGCCCACTGAGAGCCCGTCAGCTTCCTAGAGAGGCTAATGGAAGCCTTTAGGCAATATACACCTATGGACCCCCAGGCTGAGGAATCACGCACTGCAGTTCTACTAGCGTTTGTGAATCAGGCAGCCCCAGATATTAAGAGGAAATTACAAAAGATAGAGAGGATAGGAGAACAGACAATACAAGACTTACTGAAAGCAGCTGAAAAGTTATTTAATAATAGGGAGACCCCAGAAGAAAGGGAGGAACGACTTCGTCGGGAGGAAAGGGAACTAGCTTAGAAGATTAGGAAAAAAGAGAGAGAACATAGGGCGAAGGAAAACCGGAAGAACCAGAAAGAGCTGGCCAAGATTCTTTTTGTGGGGATGAAGGCCGGAACAGAATTGAGGGAGCCTCGAGGCCCCCAGACGGGAGAAAAAGAGAGACCAAAAAGGCAGGCCCTAAAGAAAGATCAGTGCGCTTACTGCAAAGAATGGGGGCACTGGGAAAATGAGTGCCCTAAGAGGGACCTGAAGAGAGGAACAACCCAGAGAGAGAGAATTTCCCCTGGAACTCGAGTTCTATATGCGGGGGAAGACAGTGACTAGGGGAGTCAAGACTCTGCACCCCTCCCCAAGTCCTGGGTAACCATACTTGTGGAGGCCAACCGGTAGTACAACTAATTTGGACCCACCTCCCACAAGGGTTCAGAAACTCTGCTACCTTTTTTAATGAGGCTTTGAGTGAGGATCTCTATGAATATCGGACTCGCCACCCAGAGGTCATCCTGCTGCAATATGTGGATGACCTTATGTTGCTTGGAACCACAGAGGAGGCATGCAGCCGTGCCACAGGTGACCTCTTACAGACTCTAGGCACCTTGAGATATCGTGCTATTGCAAAGAAGGCGAAAATATCACGGCAAGAGGATCTTATCCTTATTTGCGGTATAAGATCAGGCAGGGGCAAAGGTGGCTAACTCAGGCCATGAAGGAAAAAAAATTACAGATACCAGAGCCCAAGACCCCCCGCCAGGTGAGAGAATTTTTGGGGACTGTTGGATATTGTAGACTGTGGATCATGGGGTTTGCTGAGAAGGCCCGGCCCTTGTATGAGGGAAGTAAAGAGACCCCAAACTGGACTTGGACTGAGCCAATGAAACAGGCTTTCCAGACACTCAGATGGGCCCTACTAGAAGCCCCAGCCCTTGATTGCCTAACCCAAAGAAGCCATTCCAGCTGTTTGTAGATGAAAAGCAAGGAAGAGGAAAGGGGGACTTGATGCAACAATGGGAACCATGGAAGCGGCCGGTGGCATACCTTTCAAAGCGATTAGACCCGGTGGCCTCTGGGTGGCCCCCTTGCCTCTGCATCATTGCAGCCACTGCCCTCCTCGTCCGTGATGCCAAGTTGACCTATGGACAGCAACTCTGTGTTTACACCCCCCACGCCATCGAAGGGGTTTTAAAGCAGCCGCCGGGTAAGTGAATCTCCAATGCCCGTTTGACACATTACCAGGCCCTGCTCCTTGATGCCCCACGGGTGCGTTTTCAAACCCCTTGCTTCCTGAATCCAGCCATGCTTCTACCTAACCCAGAGAAGACCGCCCTCTCCATGATTGCAGTGAGATAGTAGTTGAGGCCCTGGCGGCTCGAAAAGACTTAACTGATGTGTCGCTAAACAACATTGAGCTAGTATGCCTCACTGATGAGAGCAGCTATGTAAAGGATGGACAAAGGAAGGCGGGAGCCACTATAGTTAATGATTCAGGACAGAGAATATAGGCTGAGACACTTCCCCAAAACGTCTGCGCAAAAAGCAGAATGGATTGCCCTAATACAGGCTCTGGAACAAGCAAAAGGGAAGAGAGTCACCATTTTTATGGACAGCCGATATGCTTTTGGCACTGTCCATATTCAAGGTCCGATATACCAGGAGAGAGGATTTAGAACAGCGGAGGGAAAAAAAGTCAAGAATTTGCCAGAGATCCACATGCTCCTGAAAGCTGTTCATCTGCCCCGGGCAGTAACAATTGTACATGTCCCCAGTAACCAGAAAGGAAAAGACCCTAGGACATGGGGCAATCGGGCTGCTGATGTGGCTGCTCAAGGAGCGGCCAGCCAGGACTACGCTGCCCGCATATTAGCCATGGGACTTCCACCTCCTGGTACGGGGACTCTGCCGCCAGTCCCCGACTATTCCCTCCCTGACCTCATTTGGATTAACGAGGATACCACCCTCCAGAAGGATGACAAAGATGGATGGTACTGAGATCAAAACAACAACCTGATATTGCCTGCCATCCTGAGTCGTCACCTATGTGAACACCTGCACACAACTACACACTTGGGGGACAAAAAGACCTTAACATTTCTCCAGACGGCCTGCCTGAGGTTCCCTCGACAAAATGCAACTGTAAGAGAGATAATCCAGGATTGCAAAGCATGCCACCTGATGAAGACAGAGAAAAGGCAACACACTGGAATGAGGAACTGAGGGAAAGAGCCAGGGCAACACTGAGAGATAGATTTCACTGAGGTAAGACCAGGCAAGTAAGGGTATCTCTATCTGTTGGTTCTGGTAGATACCTTCTCGGGGTGGGTAGACGCCTTCCCCACTAAGGGAGAGATAGCAACAGTGGTTGCTAAAAAGATCTTAGAGGAGACAGTGCCTAGGCACGGGCTGCCAGTGACTATGGGCTCTGATAACGGACCTGCCTTTGTGAGCCAGATTGCACAACGCGGGACAAAATGGAAGTTACATTGTGAATATAATCCCCAGCGCTCAGGACAGGTTGAGAGAAGGAATCGGACCCTAAAAGAAACTTAGACAAAGTTGACAATAGAGACTGGCGGGGACTGGGTGGCCCTCCTTTCCTTCACGCTCTTTCAAGCGCGTAACACCCCTTATAAGCTGAATCTTACCCCTTTTGAGATTCTGTATAGAAGACCCCCTCCTGTGTGTCCTATACTCGAGGAAAAATGCCTACCACCCCCTACCTTGGGACAATTCCAGCAAACACTGATGGCATTAAGTAAGGTGCATAGCCATGTTTGGAAATTAACTCGAGAGATACACGACGGTCCAAGCAAGGGGACCATCCCCTCACGTAATATTGGCCCAGGTGATTAGCTTTGGGTAAAACGACCCCAATCTAAAGCATTAGAACCTAGATGAAAAGGCCCTTATGTTGTTCTCCTTACCACTCCTACTGCTGTTAAGGTCGACAGGATTGGGCCCTGGGTTCACTGCAATCACGTGCGGCAAGCCACCCCTGAAGAACAAGACAAGGCACAAGCAGAATGGGAGGCAAGACCTCACCCGTCAAATCCTTTGAAACTGGAACTCGTAAGACGGGAGCCCTCTTAATTCTCTTGCTGATAACAGTTTTCATCGGCCCAGGAGCAACCAGCCACAACCCCCATCAGCCAGCTAACCTGACTTGGGTAATCTACAATCCTGAGACTGGAGAAGTGCTTAATTTGAGCTCCAACATGGCCCCCAAGGGAAATGGTTGCCAGTACTGACCTTTGATTTGTGTGTTCTGGCGGCTGACGGTAATGGGTTTGGTCCCCACCAACTGACCAAGTTATTTGCCCACGGCTCTTTCAGTCTGTTCACCCGTAACTGTGAACAAGAAGGCCCCCAGTACTACAAACAGGTGCCTGTCTCTGTCTGCCCGGGGGGAGGAAGGGATCAGAACCAAATTGAAAAATGTGGGGGAGTTGACTCTTTTTATTGCGCTGCTTGGGGTTGCGAAACCACGGGAACAGTCCATTGGCTCACTAACTCCGATAAGGACCTCATTCAGGTAAAATCACCCCCGAATTCCCGGAAATGTCCAACTAACAGAGTCCCGAGCAATGTTAACCATCACAGATCAAATTCACAGACAAAGGAAAAAAAATTACCAGGTGGGATGTTGGCCGAGCTTGGGGCCTCTGTCTTTACAAGACTGGCTATGACACAGGATTCTGGTTTGAGCTTAATTTAAAACAGGGACCGCTCTATTTGGCACCGAAAGTAGCCTTAGGACCAAACCAGGTGATAGAACAACCCCAAAGACTCCCTAATAGATCGACTCCACGCACCGTGGGAACCCCCAGGGTTAACATGTCCCCACCAACAGACCCCGTTGTGAAAATGATCTCCTCGGCCTGTCTCACCCTAAATGCCTCTCGTCCGGACTTAACAAACGGTTGCTGGCTTGGCTATAATATGTCTCGGCCTGCAGACGGCAGCAACAACCTGGGTCTGGCTGGTTGACAGTAGGCTCCATTACGGGCATAGGCACCTCTATAGGAACTATCCCTAAGACTTATCACCACCTAGGTGATAATAATTCAATCCCTAGGACTAGCCTCCCCAATTCTACTCACCAGTGGGAACTTCCGCCAGAAAACGGGTGGTAGACTTGCTCCGCCGGACTAACCCCGTGTGTCCATAAGGCAGCACTTAATGCGTCCCAAGATTTCTGTGTGCTAGTCCACCTGATCCCCCGGCTAAACTATTACTCAAAGGAAGAGCTGCAACCTAGGTTAGACCCATCGGGTCAGTATAGGGTAAAACGAGAACCAATCACTGCCCTGACTTTGGCAGTCCTATTGGGTCCTTAAAAACGGGAAGTGAGATTGCAGCCTTAACGTTGCAAGATAAACAGTATAATCAACTAAGGGTTGCAATAGACGGAGATATTGAGCTTCTTGGCTGAAGTAGTGTTACAGAATAAGAGAGGATTCGATTTGTTGTTTCTGCAACAAAGAGGATTATGTGCAGCACCGGGAGAAGAATGCTGTTTCTCTATCGACCATTCAGGGGTGGTACAAAAATCTCTCCAGAAAGTAAGAGAGAGACTAGCCCAGCGGAAGAGAGAATGAAAAGCCCAACAAGGCTGTTTGAATCTTGGTTTCAGCGCTCCCCCTGATTGACCACTTTGATTTCCACCCTCCTGGGTCCACTCATAATATTAATATTCTTACTGATCTTTGGTCCATGCATTTTAAACCGTCTGGTCTCATTTATTAGAGAGTGCCTAAATACTTACTATCCAAATGATGGTATTGAGACAACAATATCTGCCAATTTCACAGGATAGAGAGAAAGATTCCTCTACAAAAAGTACAACGACAGGGGGGAAATGTGAGGCTGCCACAGCTAATGCCAAGACAGGCAGCCTAGATTAGGAGTAGGCCTGGTTTCCTGGAGTAACATAATTATCAGGCCACCTGGAGTCAGGCAATCAACATGTGCCTAGCAAGAAAAATAGAACTTATCAGGAGAAAGCAAAGCCCACAAGGATTGGGCCAACAAAATTTGACTTGCAACTCTGTAACCAATCCGCTTCTGCCAACTACCCAATTGTACCCAATAAATACCAGAGAGAACTGGGTCTCGGGGCATTTTCATCCTCACAAACTTGGTGAGGGCCGGAGGCCCTGGTTCGAGTCAAGAATAAATTCCCCTACTGAAAGTTGCATTTTCTCGAGGAGTCTCCTTTCCCAATCGGGGATTTTGACTATGGGCAGAATATCTATAAGTGATATCATACATTATTTGTTTATCACTGTCTGAGTTATTTTAGTCAATATTCTACCTTCCATGTTGCTGCAAATATCAATAGTCCATTCTTTTGATGGGGCAGCTCCTTTGTATGCCTTTTGAACAAATGTCACTGCCCCCCCCCCACACACACGACACAGCTCCCCAGCTAAGTATCCATCTCTGCACTCACACCAAGAAACACCAAGTCCTCTTCCTATTCTCTCATGAAAAGTGTGTCTTTGAAGCACAGTCTGGAACCAGTTCTTCCCCCTACTTTCTGGCAACCTGGACCTTCTGGTCCCATTTCCAACTCCACAGAAGCCATCTCCCTCCCTCCTCACACACTTATCCCCTCCCTATCCTCTCTGCCCCGCACTATCAGAGAACTCAAAGACAAATATAATTTCACATCATGTTGATTTTATTTTATTTTTGTTATTAATGTATATGGTTGCTATAATATTCAGCATTTGTACTATTGGCCAGTTCTCAGTGGCGAGACCTCCGAGCATTTCTGAGGTGTCTAGCCATGCCCCGAAGTCACTGGCTGTCCACTAATCCAGCTGGAATGGCAGGGGTGTCCATGGTCTCTGGGACCTCCTCTGTTTCCTTCTGATTAACTGGAATGGCAGGGGACTCCATGGTCTCTGGGATCTCTTCTGGTTCCTTCTGATTCACCTGTACATTTGCCTTGGAACTCTGGCTACAGAGTTTTGAGCATCTGATTTTCTTAAAATTTTTGTGGTAGTAGATTTCTGAGATATTTTCTTAGGCAACTTTGCCGGAATGGGATTATTCACCCTCACGGTTACCCTGGCCACCAGGATCAAACAAGAGAGGGAGCAAAGAATGGCACGGGTTTAAGGAAGAGTGTGAAGACAGGTGAGAACGATGTCTTCAGGAGAACGGGTGTTGGCAGAGAAGGGTCATGTGCTAGGCAAGGACCGGGGAGGGTGTCTTTGCAGTGGGGTCAACGGGTAAAAGTAGTTTGGCTGGATTCAGTTCACCTTGACATGTTTTCTGGACCTCAATTGATAGGAGCTCTTCATCTTCTCATGGGTAACAGGAGGTGGGTGTTCCATAAGTACTCTGGAGCCTTCTGTCTTCCCAGTCACTTCGGTCATTTGGAGGACTCACAGTGGTCTGTTCAGAGCCCCTGAGCACCCTTATATATACCCGTCCCCCTGAAACCTCACCCGTATGCTTTACGATGTCCGCAATTCACTTCCCCAGGCAATGGTGGCCCTGGGTGAGCTTTGATATCACAAAGCCCGGTCCTGACATGTTAGCAGAGGATGGGGAGCAATTCAGATGATTTGCTGGGAGAAATGAGGCATTTGAAATGCCCGAAAGAGCCCTCTAAATTCACCCGCCACCTCACCTCTATGTCAACTCTGATTGGTCAGACAGCAGGCAGAGTGCATCTCCTCCAAACCTCGCCCCACAGCCACACTCCTCGGGCATTCATTCTGTTCTCTCTCAGCTTTCACCATTATCTAGCTTTTCATATACTGACTAAACTCCCTCCATGACAACTAGGTTGTGTTTAAGTGTCTGTGGAAGGGAGAATCATTCCACGGACCTCGTCCAATGTGGTCTTAATGCACCTTGAAGCCCATTGAATCCTGGGCCAGGCGACAGAAACCTTTCTATCCCGCCTCCTTGTCGCAGTGTTCCCGGAGCTCGCCTCCGTTTTCTGGTCTCCAGTCGGAAACCCTTGTTTTCAGGCTGTGAGAATGCAGTGAATACACTTGCCCTTGCTCCACACAGAGCTGTCTCATTTCAAGTCTAGGACTCAGGGTGACCTCACTAGGAGTACCACCCAGGCTTGGGTCTGAACAGAGTGATGGGGAATGGGCAGATAAATGCATGTTTCAGGTTGTGCTGGGGGATCCCATGCAGGAAATGCCCACCTGTGGCTGATTAGTATTCCCAGCAAGGGGTGGAAATGTCCAGAGCTGTGTGAGCCTTGTGTGCAAAGGTCTTCTCAACACGTTTCCTCACAAATCTCTTTTCTCATCTTGTTTTCTTGCTGGAAGCTCCCTTGGAGTTTACCTCACAGCCAAATCAAGGTAGAATTAATTTCCATGAGGAGCTGCCACAAGCTTCCAGCTTCTTGGACGAAACACTGAGTCATCCTGTCCTGTGCATATAGTTCCCATGGTCTCTCATTGAGCTGGTTGGCTCTGGAGGAAAGCCGAATGGATTGTGTGCTCCACCTCAGTCCTCATTTTTCCAATTGGCTCCTAGGGTCAACCAGCCTGAGGTGCACCCCTGGGGACAGTTTGTTGGCTTAGTGGGTCTTCCTGGTTTCCTGTGAAGGGTTCACATCCTGTTGTCCATTTGCTGCTTACTCACCCAGGGTCCATCACACTGCTGAACATTTTAAGAGGTAGAAGAAGCACGCCAGAAACAAACCCAAAAGATGACTCTTAGAATTGTTAGAAGATCTTAAAACCTGATAGGAAAATGGGCAAGAAGCATGAGCCAGCACTTTATAGGAAAGATGTATCACTGGCCTTTAAATTTATGAAGACATGTTTAAAGACATGAGCAGCCAATTCACCAGAAGAGTATGGAATTAACACCGACCTTTTTAAAATATATTAAATCTCATATAAGTAAGAAAAATCCTACTGAAATTCCCTTGAGAACTGAAACACAGGCAGTAGTGGCATAGATATTAGTAAATGCAGACAGAGACATTAAGGTACTTGGAGTAACTGTGTTTTGTGTGTTCTAAAAGTAAGGAGAGACTTGGAAATCCTTAGATAAACCCCATTTGATTTTACAGATATGAAAAACATAGTGTCAGATGAAGCACATTTTAGGCGTTTCCTGATGGCTCAGACAGTAAAAAGAAAAAAAAAAAATACACCTGCCTCATGGCAGAGCAGGATTAAATTCCTGGGTTGGGAAGATCCCCTGGAGGGGGGATGGGAGCCTGCTCCAGTAGGATTGCCTGGAGAATCCCCCTGGACTCTAGCCCGCCAGGCTCCTCCATGTCACAAAAAGTTGGATTGGCTGAACCACAAAGCACAGCACAGCGCAGCACATTGAATGTTTGTGAAAGAAATTCAGGTAGGGAGGAAAGAGAGAGAAAGGAAAACAAGGGAAATGAAAGGAAAGAAAGAAAATCCTCCTTTGCTGGTGAGAACAGAGCAACCAGAGATGTCCGCCAGCAGGACAGCACCACACATGTCCATCTGAGCCCTCTCAGACGGTTTGAAACAACTATCTCCAACTTTGGTCTACTCCTTCAAGAAAACCCATGTGCAGGGTTTACCATGAACAGGCTAATAGTCATCATGGTTTCTCCTCATTCAAATCCTGATTCACCCAGAATTGAAAAAGACACGTGTGCCCCAATGTTCATCACAGCTCTGTTTACAATAACCAGGGCATGGAAGCAACCTAGATGTCCATCAGCAGACAAATGGGTAAGAAAGCTGTGGTACATAGACACAATAGAATATTGCTCAGCCATTAAAAAAGAACACATGTGATTCCATTCTAATGAGGTGGATGAAACTGGAGCCTATTATACACAGTGAAGTAAGTCAGAAAGAAAAATACTAATACACTATATTAAGGCATATATATTGAATTTAGGAAGATGGAGATGTTAACCCTATATGGGAGATAGCAAAAGAGACACAGATTTACAGAACAGTCTTTTGGACTCTGTGGGAGACGGCAAGGGTGGGATGATCTGAGAGAATGGCATTGAAACAAGTATGTTATCATATGTTAAAGGGATAGCCTGTCAATGTTTGATGCATAAGACAGGGTGCTAAGGGCTGCCCCAGAGGGATTTGTAGGGAGGGACGTGGCAGGGGGGATCAGGATGGGGAACACATGTACACCCATGGCTGATTCTTGTCAATGTATGGCAAAAACAACAAAAATATTGTGAAGTAATTACCTACCAATTGTAATAAATAAAATAAAATAAAATACATTCCTTTGCCAAAAAGGGTCTAATAGTATTGGCTTTTTGATCTCCAAAAACGCCATTCCTTTCCTTCCGTTCTTCCCTCCTCCATTCCCCCTCTTTCTTTCTTTTTCCTTCTTATTATACAACTGTTAAAGCTTGCTTTACATTTATATTTATGACAAAGTCCTAGCTCTATTCCCCATGTTGTACAATGCATCCCTGAGCTCATCTTCCACCTAACTATCACTGCGTGCCTCCCACTCCCCCGCCTCTGTATTGCCCCGCCCTCTTCCCCACCCTGCTGGTAACCAGTAGATGCTTCTCTATTTTTGTGGACCTACATTATTTTCATATTCTCTACTTTGCGGTATGTTTACATTCTATAAGTGATATCATACAGTATTTGTCAACATCTGTCTGAGTTATTTTACTCAATATTCTACCTTCCGTGTTGCTGCAAATCTCAATATTCCATTCTTTTGATGGGGCAGCTCCTTTTTATGCCTTTTGAACAAATGGCACTGCCCCCCCCCCCTACACACACACACACTACACAGCTCCCCAGTTAAGTGTCCATCTCGGCACTCACACAGAGAAACTCCAAGTCTTCTTTCTCTTCTGCCATAGGAAGTGTGTCCTTGAAGCTCAGTCTGGAACAAGTTCTTCCCCCTACTTTCTGGCAACCTGGACCTTCTGGTCCCATCTCCAACTCCACAGAAACCATCTCCCTCCCTCCTTACACACTTATCCCTTCCCTGCTCTCTCTGCCTCCCACTATCAGAGAACTCAGAGACAAACATAATTTCACATCGGTTTGATATTATTTTATTTTTGTTATTAATGTATGCAGTTGCTATAATATTCAGCATCTGTAGTTTTGGCCAGTACTCAGCGGCCAGACCCCCGAGCACATCTGAGGTGTCTAGCCATGCCCCGAAGTCACTGGCTGTCCACTGGTCCAGCTGGAATGGCAGGGGTCTCCATGGTCCTTGGGACCTCCTCTGGTTCATTCTGATTAACTGGAATGGAAGGGGTCTCCAAGGTCTCTTGGACCTCCTCGGAATCATTCTGATTAGCTGAATGACAGGGATCTCCATTGTCTCTGGGGCTTCCTCTGGTTCGTTCTGATTAACTAGAATGGCAGGGGTCTCCATGGTCTCTGGGACTTCCTCTGGTTCTTCCTGATTCAGCGGTTCATTCGCCTTGGAACTCTGGATAGAGAGCTTTGAGCATCTGACTTTCTTAAGCTTTTTTTGTGGTGGGAGTTTTCAGAGAAGTTTTCTTGTGCAGCTTTGCCGGAATGGGATTATTCCACCTAACAGGTTCCCTGGCAACCTGGAGAAAACAAGATAGAGAGTAAAGAATGGTACTGGTTTAGGGAAGAGTGTGAAGCCAAGTGGGAACGATGGCTTCAGAAGAAGGTGTGTGGGCAGAGAATGCTTATGTGCCAGGCAAGGACAGGGGAGGGTTTATTTAGGGTTGGGGTCGATGGGCCAAAGAGTTTGGCTGGGTTCAGCTCACCTAGACATTTTTTCTGGACCTCAATTGATAGAAGGTCTTCATCTACTCCTTCGTAACAGGAGGTGGGTGTTCTATAACTACTCTGGAGCCTTGTGGCTTCCCAGTCACCTCAGTCATTTGGAGGACTCACAGTGGTCTGCTCAGAGCCCCTGAGAACCCCTATATATACCCGGATACACACCCTAATGATTTATGAGGTCAGCAAGTCTCTTCCCCAGACAATGGTGGCCCTGGGTGACCTTTGACATCACAAAGGCCCATCCTGACATGTCTAGCGGAGGATGGGGAGCAATTCAGATGATTTGCTGGGAGAAATGAGGCATTAGTAATGCCCTCAAGAGGCCTCCAAACTCACCTGCCACCCTCACCTCTATGTCAACTCTGATGGGTCACACAGCAGGCAGAGTGCATCTCCTCCCAACCTTGCCCCACAGCCACACTCCTCGGGCATTCCTTCTGTTCTCTCTTAGCTTTCACCATTATCTAGCTTTTCATATCTTGCCCAAACTACCTCCATGACAAATAGGTTGTGTTTAAGTGTCTGTGGAAACAAGAATCATTCCACCTTCCTCCTGCAGTCTGGAGTTAATGGAACTTGAAATGCATTGAATTCTGAGCCAGCCGTAAGAATCCTTTCCATCCCAACTCCTCATCTCAGTGTTCCAGGAGATAACCTTCTTTTTCTGGCCTCCAGTCGGAAACCCAGTTCTTCAAGCTGTGAGAATGCAGTGACTACACTTGTCCTTGCTCCACCCAGAGCTGTCTCGTTTCAAGTCTAGTATTCAGTGTCAGCTCACTAGGAGTCGTACCCAGGCTTGGGTTTGAAGAGGGTGATGGAAGGGACAAGAAATGCATGTTTCAGGTTGTGCTCGGGTATCCCATGCAGGAAATGCCCACCTGCGGCTGATTACTACTCCCAGTAAGGGGTGGAGCTTGCCTAGAGCTGTGTGAGCCTTGTGTGCTAAGGTCTTCTCAACAGGTGACCTCAGCAATCTCTCTGCTCATCTTGTTTTCTTGCTGGAATCTCCTTTGGAGCTTACCTCACAGCCAAAACCAAGGTGGAATTCATTTCCATGAGCAACTGCCACAAGCTTCCAGTTTCTTGGACGAAACACTGAGTCATCCTGTCCTGTGCATCTAGTTCTCATGGTCTCTCATTGAGCTGGTTGGCTCTGGAGGAAAGGGGAATGGATTGTGTGCTCCACCTCAGTCCTCGTTTTTCCAATTGACTCGTAGGGTCAACCAGTCAGAGGTGCACCCCTGGGGACAGTTTGTTGGCTAAGTTGGTCTTCCTGGGTTTCCTGTGAAGGGTTCACTTCCTGGTGTCCACTTGTTGCTTACTCACCCAGGGTCCATCACACTGCTGAATATTTTAAGAGGGAGAAAAAGCATGCCGGAAGCAAACCAAAAATATGACTCTTAGACATATGAGAAGATCTTAAAACCTGATAGAAAAATGGTCAAGAGGGACGAGACAACACCTTATAAGACAGATGTATCACTGGCCTTTAAATTTATGAAGACATGTTTAAAGACATGAGCAGCCAATTCACAAGAAGAGCATAGAACTAACCTTGAACCACGTTAAAATATATTAAATCTCACGAAAGTAAGAAAAATCATACTAAAATTCCCTTGAGAACGGAAACTCAGGCAGATGTGGCATAGATTTTAATTATTGCAGACAGAGACATTAAGATACTTGGAATATCTGTGTTTTGTGTGTTCCAAAAGTAAGGAGAGACATCGAAATCCAAAAATAGACCCCATTTGATCTTACAGATATGAAAAACATAGTGTCAGATGAATCCCATTTTAAGGGTTTCCTCATGGCTCAGACATTAGAAAAAAAAAAAAAAAAAGCCTGCAAAATGGGAGACCAAGATTCAGTCCCTGGTTTGATAAGATGCCTTGGAGATGGGAATGGCAGCCTGCTCCAGTATGCTTGCCTGGAGAATCCCCATGGACAGAGGAGTTTAGCGGGCTACAGTCCATGGGGTCAAAAATAGTTGGACCAGGCTGAGCAAAGAAGCACAGCAGAGCACAGCACATTAAATTTTTGTGGAAAAAGACAGGTAGGGAGGAAAGAGGGAGAATGGGAAACAAGGGAATTGATAGGAAGGAAAGAAAATCCTCTGTTGCTGGTGAGAACCGAGCAACCAGAGGTGTCCCCAGGCAGGAACTCACCCCACATGTCAATCTGAGCACTCACAGCTGGTTTGAAACAACCATCTCCAAATTTGGTCCCACTCCTTCCACCAAACTCATATGCAGGGTTTACCACTACCAAGCTAATAGTTATCATGGTGTCTCCTCATTGAAATCGTGATTCACCCAGAAGTGAAAAAGACACGTGTGCCCCAATGTTCATCACAGCAGTGTTTACAATAGCCAGGGCATGGAAACAACCTAGATGTCCATCAGCAGACAAATGGGTAAGAAAGCTGTGGTACATAGACACAATGGAATATTGCTCAGCCATTAAATAAAACCCATTTGAATCCATTCTAATGAGGTGGATGAAACTGAAGCCTATCATACAGAGCGAAGTAAGTCAGAAAGAAAAACATGATACACTATACTAAGGCATATATATTGAATTTAGGAAGAGGAAGATGATAACCCTATATGGGAGACAGCAAAAGAGACACAGATTTACAGAACAGTCTTTTGGACTCTGTGGGAGACGGCGAGGGTGGAATGATCTCTGAGAATAGCATTGAAACATGTGTATTATCATATGTGAAAGGGAGAGCCAGTCCAAGTTCGATGCATAAGACAGGGTGCTCAAGGGTGAGGCACTGGGCTGACCCAGATGAATGGGATGGGGTGGGACGGATGAAGGGGGATCAGGATGGGGAACAGATGTATACCCATGGCTGATTCATGTCAATGTATGGAAAATACAGCACAATATTTTAAAGTAATTACCCACCAATTAAAATAAATAAAATAAAATAAAATATATTACTTTGCCAAAAAGGAGCCTAATCAGTATTGGCTTTTTGACCTACAAATACGCCATTCTTTCCTTCGTTCTTCCCTCTTTCCTCACCCCACTTTCTTTCCATTTTTTTCTCTTTATACAGCTGTTAAAGCTTGCTTTCCATTTACAGTTATGACAAAGTCCTGGCTTTATTCCCCATGTTGTACAATGCATCCCTGAGCTCATCTTCCACCTAACTATCAATGCGTGCCTCCACTCCCCCACCTCTCTATTGGCCCATCGCCTTCCCCTCCCTGCTGGTATCCCGTAGATGCGTCTCTATATCTGTGTGCTTCCATTTTTACCATATTCTCTACTTTGCGGTATGTTTACATTCTAGTAGTGACATCATAGACTATTTGTCAATCTCTGTCTGAGTTATTTTACTCAATATTCTACCTTCCATGTTGCTGCAAATGTCAATATTACATTCTTTTGATGGGGCAGCTCCTTTGAATGCCTTTGGAACAAATGGCATTGCCCCCTCCACACACGACCCAGCTCCCCAGCAAAGTGTCCATCTCTGCACTCACACAGAGTAACTCCAAATCTTCTTCCTCTCCTCCCATGGGAAGTGTGTCTTTGAAGCACAGTCTGGAACCACTTCTTCCCCCTACTTTCTGGCAATCTGTACCTTCTGGTCCCACCTCCAAGTCCACAGAAGTCATCTCCCTCCCTCCTCACACACTTATCCCTTCTCTGCCCTCTCTGCCGCCCACTATCAGAGAACTCAGAGACAAACGTAATTTCACATCAGCTTGATTTTATTTTATTTTTGTTATTAGTTTATGCAGTTGCTATAATATTCAGCATCTGTACTTTTGGCCAGACCTCAGCGGCCAGACCCCCAAGCATTTCTGAGGTGTCTAGTCATGCCCCGAAGTCACTGGCTGACCACTGGTCCAGCTTGAATGTCAGGGGTCTCCATGGTCTCTGGAAAACCTCTGGTTCGTTTTGATTAGATGGAATGGCAGGGGTCTGCATGGTCTCTGGTACCTCATCTGATTCATTCTGATTAGCTGGAATGACAGGGTCTCCATAGTCTCTGGGATCTCTTGTGGTTCCTACTGATTATCTGGAATTGCAGGGGTCTCCATGGTCTCTGGGACGTCCTCTGGTTCCTTCTGATTCAGCTGGTGTTTCACCTTGGAACTCTGGCTACAGAGCTTTGAGCATTTGATTTTCTTAAGCTTTTTTTGTGTTGGGAGTTTTAAGAGAAGATTTCTTTGGCAGCTTTGCTGGAATGGGATCATTCATCCTCACGGTTCCCCTGGCAACCTGGAGAAAAAAAGACAGGATGCAAGAATGGCATTGGTTTAGGGAAGAGTGTTAAAACACGTGAGAACGATGGCTTCAGGAGAAGGGGTGTGGGCAGAGAAGGGTTATGTGCCAGGCAATGACAGGGGAGGGTGTCTTCTGGTTTGGGGTCGATAGGCAAGAGGAGTTTTCAGGGTTCATTTCACCTTGACATTTTTTTCTGGACCTCAATTGATAGGAGGTCTTCATCTTCTCCTGGGTAACAGGAGGTGGGTGTTCCATAACTACTCTGGAGCCTTGTGGCTTCCCAGTCACCTCAGTCATTTGCAGGACTCACAGTGGTCTGCTCAGAGCCCCTGAGCACCCCTATATATACCCGTCCCCATGCAGCCTCACCCTCATGCTTTATGAGGTCAGCAAGTCTCTTCCCCAGCCAATGGTGGCCCTGGGTGAGCTTTGACATCACAAAGCCCCATCCTGACATGTCTAGCGGAGGATGGGGAGCAATTCAGATGATTTGCTGGGAGAAATGAGGCATTAGTAATGCCCTCAAGAGGCCTCCAAACTCACCTGCCACCCTCACCTCTATGTCAACTCTGATGGGTCACACAGCAGGCAGAGTGCATCTCCTCCAAACCTTGCCCCACAGCCACACTCCTCGGGCATTCATTCTGTTCCCTCTCAGATTTCACCATTTTCTAGATTTTCATATCTTGCCTGAACTGTCTCCATGACAACTAGGTTGTGTTTAAGTGTCTGTGGAACCCAGAATCATTGCTCATTCGTCCTGCAATGTGGCCTTAATGCACCTTGAAACACATTGAATTCTGGGCCAGCCGACAGAAACCTTTCCATCCCGCCTCTTTGTCTCAGTATTCCCGGAGCTCACCTCCATTTTCTGGTCTCCAGTCGGAAACCCTTGTCTTCAGGCTGTGAGAACGCAGTGAATACACTTGCCCTTGCTTCACACGGAGTTTTTTCGATTCAAGTCCAGGACTCCGGGTCACCTCACTACGACTATTACCCATTCTTCGGTTTGAACACGGTGATGGGTATTCGGCAGAGAAATGCATATTTCAGGTGGTGCTGGGGGATCCCATGCAGGAAATGCCCACCTGCGGCTGATTAGTATTCCAAGCAAGGGGTGGAGCTTGCCCAGAGCTGTGTGAACCTTGTGTCCAAAGGTCTTCTCAACACGTGCCCTCACAAATCTCTTTTCTCATCTTGTTTTCTTCCTGGAAGCTCCCTTGGAGCTTAGCTCAAAGCCAAAACCAAAGTGGAATTAATTTCCATGAGCAGCTGCCACAACCTTCCAACTTGTTGGACAAAACACTGAGTTATCCTGTCCTGTGCATCTATTTCCCATGGTCTCTCATTGAACTATTTGGCTCTGGAGGAAAGGGGAATGGATTGTGTGCTCCACCACAGTCCTCATTTTTCAATTGATTCGTAGGGTCAACCAGCCTGAGGTGCACCCCTGGGGACAGTTTCTTTGCTTACTGGGTCCTCTTGGGTTTCCTGTGAAGTGTTCACATCCTGTTGTCCATTTGTTGCTTACTCACCCAGGTCCATTACACTGCTGAACATTTAAAGAGGTAAAAAAAGCACGCTGGATACAAACCCAAAAAATGACTCTTAGAATTTTTAGAAGATCTTAAAATGTGAAGGAAAAATGGTCAAGAGGCACGAGCCAACACTTTATAAGAAAGATGTATCACTGGCCTTGAAATTTATGAATACATATTAAAAGACATGAGCAGCCGATTCACAAGAAGAGTATGGAACTAGCCCTGAACCACATGAAGAACATATTATATCTAACGACGGTAAGACAAATCATACTAAAATTCCCTTGAGAACTGAAACTCAGGCAGAAGTGCATAGATTTTAGTAATTGCAGACAGAGACATTGGATACTTGGAATAAATGTGTGTTGTCTGTTCTAAATATAAGGAGAGTCATGGAAATCATAAAATAGGCCCCATTTGATCTTACAGATATGAGAACCATCGTGTCAGATGAAGCCCATTTTAAGGGTTTCCTGATGGCTCAGATAGTGAAAAAAAAAAAACAAAAACAAAAACAAAAACAAACAAAAAAAAAAAACACCTGTAACATGGGAGAGCAGGATTCAATCACTGGGTTGGGAAGATCCCCTGGAGGGGGGAATGGCAGCCTGTTCCATGATGCTTTCCTGAAGAATCCCCATAAACAGAGGAGCCAGGCAGGCTACAGTCCATGGTGTCACAAACTGTTGGATATGGCTGAACAAGAAAGCACAACACAGCGCAGCACATTGAATATTTGTGGAAGAAATTCATGTAGGCAGGAAAGAGGGAAAAAGGGAAACAAGGGAAATAAAGGAAGGAAAGAAAATCCTCCATTGCTGGTGAGAACAGAGCATCCAGAGATGTCCCCCAGCAGGACAGCACCACACATATCCATCTGAGCACTCTCAGCAGGTTTGAAACAACCATCTCCAACTTTTGTCCCATTCCTTCAACCAAACTCATGTTCAGGGTTTACCACTAATAGGCTAATAGTCATCTCGGTTTCACCTCATTAAAATCCTGATTCACCCAGAAGTGAAAATGACACGTGTGTCCCAATGTTCATCACAGCACTGTTTACAATAACCAGGGCATGGAAGCAACCTAGATGTCCATCAGCAGACAAATGGGTAAGAAAGCTGTGGTACATAGACACAATGGAATATTGCTCAGCCATTAAAAAGAACACATGTGAATCCATTCTAATGAGGCGGATGAAACTGGTGCCTATTATACAGAGCGAAGTAAGTCAGAAAGAAAAACACCAACACACTGTACTAAGGCATATATATTGAATTTAGCAAGATGGAGATGATAAGCCTATATGGCGGACAGCAAAATAGACACAGATTTTGAGAAGAGTCTTTTGGACTCTGTGGGAGACAGTGACCGTGGGATGATCTGAGAAAATAGCAGTGAAACATGTATATTATCATATGTGAAAGGGATAGCCCGTCCATGTTCGAAGCATAAGACATGGTGCTCAGGACTGGTCCACTGGGCTGACCCAGAGGAACTGGATGGGGAGGAAGATGTGAGAGGGAATCAGGATTGGGAATACATGTACTCCCATGACTGATTCATGTAAATATATGGCAAAAACCACCACAATATTGTAAAGTAATTACCCACCAATAAAAATAAATAAAATAAAATACATTCCTTTGCCAAAAAGGGCCTAATCAGTATTGGCTTTTTGACCTCCAAAAACGCCATTCTTTTCCTTCATTTCTTCCCTCTTTCCTCCTCCCTCTTTCTTTCCTTTTCTTTCTGATTATACAACTGTTAAAGCTTGCTTTCCATTTATAGTTATGACATACTTCTGGCTCTATTCCCCATGTTCTACAATGCATCCCTGAGTTCATCTTCCAGCTAACTATCACTGGGTGCCTCCCACTCCCCCACCTCTGTATTGCCCCGCCCTCTTCCCCTCCCCTCTGGTAACCAGAAGATGCTTCTCTATATTTGTGCACCAACATTATTTTCATATTCTCTACTTTGCGGTATGTTTACATTCTATAAGTGATATCATACAGTATTTGTCAACATCTGTCTGAGTTATTTTACTCAATATTCTACCTTCCGTGTTGCTGCAAATCTCAATATTCCATTCTTTTGATGGGGCAGCTCCTTTTACGCCTTTTGAACAAATGGCACTGCTCTCCCACACACGACAAGCTCCCCAGCTAAGCGTCCGTCTCTGCAGTCGAACAGAGAAACTCCAAGTCCTTTTCCTCTTCTCCCATGGGAAGTGTGTCTTTGAAGCTCAGTCTGGATCCAGTTCTTCCCCCTTCGCTGGCAACCTGGACCTTCTGGTCCCATCTCCAACTCCACAGAAGCCATCTCCCTCCCTCCCCCCACACTTATGCCTTCCCTGCCTCTCTGCCCTCCACTATCAGAGAACTCAGAGACAAACATAATTTCACATCAGCTTGATTTCATTTTATTTTCGTTATTAGTGTATGCAGTCGCTATAATATTCAGCATCTGTATTATTGGCCAGTACTCAGTGGCCAGACCCCCAAGCATTTCTGAGGTGCCAGCCATGCCCAGAAATCACTGGCTGTCCACTGGTCGACATGGAATGGCAGGGGTCTCCATGGTCTCTGGGACCACTTCTGGTTTGTTCTGATTAGCTGGAATGGCAGGGTCTCCATGGTCTCTGGGACTTCCTCATGTTCAGTCTGATTAGCTGGAAATGAAGGGGTCTCCACGGTCTCTGGGGCCTCCTCTTTTTCATACTGATTACCTGGAATGGCAGGAGTCTCCATGGTCTCTGGGACCTCCACTGGTTCCTTCTGATTACCTGGAATGACAGGGGTCTCCGTGGTCTCTGGGACTTCCTCTGGTTCCTTCTGTTTCAGCTGTTCATTCACCTTGGACTCTGGCTACAGAGCATTCAGCATCTGAGTTTCTTAAGTTTTTCTGTGGTGGGAGTTTTCAGAGAAGTTTTTTTGGGAAGCTTTGCCAGAATGGGATTATTCACCCTCACGGTTACCCCAGCCACCTGGAGAGAACAAGACAGGAAGCAAGAATGGCAACTGGTTTAGGGAAGAGTGTGAAGACAGGTTGGAATGATGGCTTCAGGAGAAGAGGTGTGGGCAGAGAAGGGTTATGTGCCAGGCAAGGACAGGGGAGGATGTCTTCTCGGGTGGGGTCGATGGGCAAGAGGAGTTTGGATGAGTTCAGATCACCTTGACATTTTTTTCTGGACCTCAATTGATAGGAGGTCTTCTTCTTTCCCTATGTAACAGGGGGTGGGTGCTCCATAACTACTCTGGAGGCTTTGTGGCTTCCCAAGCAGCTCAGTCATTTGGAGGTCTCACAGTGTTCTCCTCAGAGCCCCTGAGCACCCCTATATATACTCGTCCCCATGGAGCCTCACCCTCATGCTTTATGAGGTCAGCAAATCTCTTCCCCAGACAATGGTGGCCCTGGGTGAGTTTTGACATCACAAAGCCCCCTCCTGACATGTCTAGCAGAGGGTGGTGAGCAGTTCAGATGCTTTGCTGGGAGAAATGAGGCATCAGTAATGCCTTAAAGAGGCCTCCAAACTCACCTGCCACACTCACCTCTATGTCACCTCTGATGGGTGCATCTCCTCCAAACCTTGCCCCACAGCCACAGTTCTCCGGCATTCATTCTGTTCTCTCTCATCTTTCACCATTATCTAGCTTTTCATGTCTTTCCTAAACTCCCTCCATGACAACTTGGTGGTGTTTCAGTGTCTGTGGAAGCGAGAATCATTGCTCTTTCATCCTGCAATGTCGTCTTTTTTTTTTTTTTTAATTTTATTTATTTACTTATTTATTATTTCAGTGGGTTTTGTCATACATTGACATGAATCAGCAATAGATTTACACGTATTCCCCCTCCCGATCCCCCCTCCCACCTCCTTCTCCACCCGATTCCTCTGGGTCTTCCCAGTGCACCATGCCTGAGCACTTGTCTCATGCATCCCACCTGGGCTGGTGACCTGTTTCACGATAAATAATATACATGCTGTTCTTTCACAACTTCCCACCCTCACCTTTTCCCACAGCGTTCAAAAGTATGTTCTGTACTTCTGTGTCTCTTTTTCTGTTTTGCATATAGGGTTGTCGTTACCATCTTTCTAAATTCCACATATATGTGTTAGTATGCTGTAATGTTCTTTATCTTTCTGGCTTACTTCACTCTGTATAATGGGCTCCAGTTTCATCCATCTCATTAGAACTGGTTCAAATGAATTCTTTTTAATGGCTGAGTAATATTCCATGGTGTATATGTACCACAGCTTCCTTATCCATTCATCTGCTGATGGGCATCTAGGTTGCTTCCATGTCCTGGCTATTATAAACAGTGCTGCGATGAACATTGGGGTGCACGTGTCTCTTTCAGATCTGGTTTCCTCAGTGTGTATGCCCAGAAGTGGGATTGCTGGGTCATATGGCAGTTCTATTTCCAGTTTTTTTAAGAAATCTCCACACTGTTCTCCATAGAGGCTGTACTAGTTTGCATTCCCATCAACAGTGTAAGAGGGTTCCCTTTTCTCCATACCCTCTCCAGCATTTATTGCTTGTAGACTTTTGGATAGCAGCCATCCTTACTGGCGTGTAATGCTACCTCATTGTGGTTTTGATTTGCATTTCTCTGATAATGAATGATGTTAAGCCTCTTTTCATGTGTTTGTTAGCCATCTGTATGTCTTTGGAGAAATGTCTATTTAGGTCTTTGGCCCATTTTTTGATTGGGTCATTTATTTTTCTGGAATTGAGCTTCAAGAGTTGCTTGTATATTTTTGATATTAATCATTTGTCTGTTTCTTCATTTGCTATTATTTTCTCCCAATCTGAGGGCTGTGTTTTCACCTTACTTATAGTTTCCTTTGTTGTGCAAACGCTTTTAAGTTTCATTAGGCCACACTTGTTTAATTTTGCTTTTATTTCCAATATTCTTGGAGGTGGGTCATAGAGGATCTTGCTGTGGTTTATGTCTGAGAGTGCTTTGCCTATGTTCTCCTCTAGGAGTTTTATAGTTTCTGGTCTTACATTTAGATCTTTAATCCATTTTGAGTTTATTTTTGTGTATGGTGTTAGAAAGTTTTCTAGTTTCATTCTGTTACAAGTGGTTGACCAGCTTTCCCAGCACCACTTGCTAAAGAGGTTGTCTTTTTTCCATTGTATATCCTTGCCTCTTTTGTCAAAGATAAGGTGTCCATAAGATCGTGGATTTATCTCTGTGGTCTTAATGCACCTTGAAGTCCATTGAATTCTGGTCCAGCAGACAGAATCCTTTCCATCCCACCTCCTTGTCTCAGTGTTCCTGGAGTTCGCCTTCATTTTCTGGTCTCCAGTTGGAAACCCTTGTCTTCAGGCTGTGAGAATGCATTGAATACACTTGCCCTTGCTCCACACGGAGTTGTCTCGTTTCAACTCTAGGACTCAGGGTCACCTCACTAGGAGTACTACCCAGGCTTGTGTTTGAACAGGGTGATGGGGAAGGGGCAGAGAAATGCATGTTTCAGGTTGTGCTGGGGGATCCCATGCAGGAAATGCCCACCTGTGGCTGATTAGTATTCCCAGCAAGGGGTGGAGCTTGCCCAAAACTGTGTGAGCCTTGTGTGCAAAGGTCTTCTCAACACATCCCTTCACAAATCTCTTTTCTCATCTTGTTTTCTTGCTAGAAGCTCCCTTGGAGCTTACCTCACAGCCAAAACCCAGTTGGAATTCATTTCCATGAGCAGCTGCCACAAGCTTCCAGCTTCTTGGATGAAACACTGAGTCATCCTGTCCTGTGCATCTAGTTCCCATGGTCTCTCATTGAGCTGGTTGGCTCTGGAGTAAAGGGGAATGCATTGTGTGCTCCACCTCAGTGCTCGTTTGTCCAATTGACTCGTAGGGTCAACCAGCCTGAGGTGCACCCCTGGGGACAGTTTGTTGGCTAAGTTGGTCTTCCTGGGTTTCTGGTGAAGTGTTCACATCCTGTTGTGCATTTGTTCCTTCCTCACACAGGTTTCATCACACTGCTGAACATTTTAAGAGGTAGAAAAAGCACGCCATAAACAAACCCAAAAGATGACTCTTAGAATTGTTAGAAGAACTTAAAACCTGATAGAAAAATGGGCAAGAGGCAAGAGCCAACACTTTATAAGAAAGATGTATCACTGGCCTTTGAATTTATGAAGACATGTTTAAAGACATGAGCTGCCAATTCAAAAGAAGAGTATGGAACTAGCCCCGAACCACGTTAAGAACATATTAAATCTAATGAAGGTAAGAAAAATCATATTAAAATTGCCTTGAGAACTGATACTAATGCAGAACTGGCATAGATTTTAGTACTTGCAGAGAGAGAGATTAGAATACTTGGAATAAATGTGTTTTGTGTGTTCTCAAAATAAGAAGAGTCATGGAAATCATAAAATAGAACCAAACTGATCTTATAGATATGAAAAACATAGTGTCAGATGAAGCCGATTTTAAGGGTTTCCTGATGGCTCAGGTAGTAAAAAAAAAAAAAAAACACCTGTAACATGGAGACCAGGAGTCAATCCATGGGTTGTGAAGATCCCCTGGAGGGGGGAATGGCAGGCTGCTCCAGTATGCTTGGCTGGAGAATCTCAATGGACAGAGGAGCCTGCCATGTTACAGTCCATGTGGTCACAAAGAATTGCACGTGGCTGAATAACGAAGCACAGCACAGAACAGCACATTGCATGTTTGTGAAAGAAATTCAGGTAGGGAGGAAAGAGGGAGCAAAGGAAACAAGGAAAATGAAAGGAAGGAAAGAAAATCCTCCGTTGCTGGTGAGAACAGAGCAACCAGAGAAGTCCCCCAGCAAAACAGCACCCGACATGTCCATCTGAGCATTCTCAGCCGGTTTGAAACAACCATCTTCAACTTTGGTCCCACTGCTTCAACCAAACTTATGTGCAGGGTTTTCCACTAACAGGCTGATAGTTATCATGGTTTCTCCTCATTCAAATCCTGATTCACGCAAAAGTGAAAAAGACACGTGTACCCCCATGTTTATCACAGAACTGTTTACAATAACCAGGGCATAGAAGCAACCTAGATATTCATTAGCAAATATATGGGTAAGAAAGCTGTGGTACATAGACACAAAAGAATATTGCTCTCCCTTTAAAAAGAACACATATGAATCCATTCCAACGAGGTGGATGAAACTGGAGCCTATTATACAGAGCGAAGTAAGTCAGAAAGGAAAACACCAGTACACTATACTAAGGCATATATATTGAATTTAGGAAGATGGAAATTATAACCCTATATGGGAGACAGAAAAAGAGACACAGAGACACACATAAAGATTCGTTTGGACTCTGTGGGAGACGGCGAGGTTGGGATGATCTGAGAGAATAGCATTGAAACATGTATATTATCATATGTGAAAGGGATAGCCAGTCCATGTTCGATGATTAAGACGGTGCACAGGACTGGTTCACTGGGCTGACCCAGACCGATTGGATTTGGAGGAAGATGTGAGGGGAATCAGGATGGGGAATAAATGTACTCCCATGGCTGATTCATGTCAATGTATTGCAAACCCACCACAATATTGTAAAGTAAATACCCACCCATTAAAATAAATAAAGTAAAATAAAATAAAATAGAATGCTTTGATAAGAAGGGCCTAATCAGTATTGAATTTTTGACCTGCAGGAACGCCCTTCTTTTCCTTCCTTTCTTCCCTCCTTCCTCTCCCCTCTTTTTTTCCTTTTCTTTCTGATTCTACAACGGCGTTTAGGTGTCTGTGAAAGCAAGAATCATTGCTCCTTCTTCCTGCAATGTGGTGTTAATGCACCTTGAAGCCCATTGAATTCTGGGCCAGCAGACAGAAACCTTTCTATCCCACCTCCTTGTCTCAGTGATCCCATGCAGGAAATGCCCACCTGTGGCTGATTAATATTCCCATCAAAGGGTGGAGCTTGGCCAAAACTGTGTGAGCCTTTTGTGCAAAGGTCTTCTAAACACGTGCCCTCACAAATCACTTTGCTCATCTTGTTTTCTTGCTGGAAGCTCCCTTGGAGCTTACCTCAAAAACAAAACCAAGGTGGAATTCATTTCCATGAGCAGCTGCCACAAGCTTCCAGCCTCTTGGATGAAACACTGAGTCATCCTGTCCTGTGAATCTAGTTCCAATGGTCTCTCATTGAGCTGGTTGGCTCTGGAGGAAAGGGGAATGGATTGTGTGCTCCACCTCAGTCCTCGTTTGTCCAATTGACTCGTAGGGTCAACCAGCCTGAGGTGCACTTCAGGGGACAGTTTGTTGGCTTTTGGATCGTCCTGGGTTTCCTGTGAAGTGTTCACATTCTGGTGTCCATTTGTTGCTTACTCACCCAGGGTCCATCACAGTGCTGAACATTTTAAGAGGTAGAAAAAGCACACCTTAAACAAACCCAAAGATGAGTCTTAGAATTTTTAGAAGGGCTTAAAACCTGGTAGAAAAATGGGTAAGAGGCACGAGCCAACACTTTATAAGAAAGACGTATCACTGGCCTTTAAATTTATGAAGACGTGTTTAAAGACATGAGCAGCCAATTCATAAGAATAGTATGGAACTAGCTCCGAACCACATTCAGAACATATTAAATCTAACGAAGGTAAGAAAAATCATATTAAAATTCCCTTGAGAACTGAAACTCAGGCAGAAGTGGCATAGATTTTAATAACTGCAGACAGAGACATTATGATACTTGGAATAAATGTGTACTGTTTGTTCTCAAAATAAGGAGAGTCATGGAAATCATAAAATAGACCCCATTTGATCATACAGATATGAAAAACATAGTGTCAGATAAAGCCCATTTTAAGGGTTTCCTGATGGCTCAGATAGTGAAAAAATAAAAAAAAAAATAAAACCCACCTGCAACATGGGAGAGCAGGATTCAATCCCTGGATTGGAAAGATCCCCTGGAGGGTGGAATGGCAGCCTTCTCCAGTATGCTTGCCTGGAGAATCCCCATGGACAGAGGAGCCTGGCGGGCTACAGTCCATGGAGTCAAAAAGAGTTGGACACGGCACAGCGCAGCGCATTGAATATTTGTGAAGGAAATTCAGGTAGGGAGGAAAGAGGGAGAAAGGGAAACAAGGGAAATGAAAGGACAGAAAGAATATCCTCCGTTGCTGGTGAGAACAGAGCAACCAGATATATCCTCCAGCAGGACAGCACCACATATGTCCATCTAGCTCTCTCAGCCGGTTTGAAACAACCATCTCCAACTTTGGTCCCACTCTTCCAGCCAAACACCTCTGTAGGGTTTACCACTAACAGGCTAATAGTCATCATGGTTTCTCCTCATTCAAGTCCTGATTCACCCAGAAGTGAAAAAGACATGTGTGGCCCAAAGTTCATCACAGCACTGTTTACAATAACCAAGGCATGGAAGCAACTTAGATGTCCATTAGCAGTCAAATAGGTAAGAAATCCCTGGTAGATATACACAAAGGAATATTGCTCAGCCATTAAAAAAACATATGTGAATCCATTCTAATGAGGTGGTTGAAACTGGAGCCTATTATACAGACTGAAGTAAGTCAGAAAGAAAAACAGCAATACACTATACTAAGGCATATATATTGAATTTAGAAAGTCGGAGATGATAACCCTATATGGGAGACAGCAAACAGATACAGATTTACAGATCAGTATTTTGGACTCTGTGGGAGACGGCGAGGGTGGGATGATCTGTGAGAATAACATTGAAACATGTATATAATCATATGTGAAAGGGATAGCCAGTCCATGTTCGATTCATAAGACAGGGTGCCCAGGACTGGTTCACTGGGCTGACCCAGAGGGATTGTATTGGGATGAAGACGTGAGGGTGAATCAGGATGGGGAATCCATGTACTCCCATGGCTGATTCATGTCAATGTATGGCAAAAACCACCACAGTATTTTAAAGTAAATACACAAAAATTAAATAAATAAAATAAAATAAAATTGAATCCTTTGATAAAAAGGGCATAATCAGAGTTGAGTTTTTGACCTCCAAAAACGCCATTCTTTTCCCTCCTTTCTTCCCTTCTTCCTCCCTCCTCTTGCTTTCCTTTACTTTCTGATTATACAACAGTTAAAGCTTCCTTTCCATTTATAGTTAGGACAAGTCCTGGCTCTATACCCCATGTTGTACAATGCATCCCTGAGCTCCTCTTCCACCCAACTATCACTACGTGCCTCCCGCTCCCCCACCTCTCTATTGCCCCGCACTCTTGCCCTCCCCGCTGGTAACCAGTAGATGCTTCTCTCTATGTGTGCACCTCCATTATTATCATATTCTCTACTTTGTGGTATGTTTACATTCCATAAGTGATATCATACAGTATTTGTCTATCACTCTCTGAGATATTTTACTCAATATTCTAACTTCCATGTTGCTGCAAATGTCAATATTCCATTCTTTTGATCGGGCAGCTCCTTAGTATGCCTTTTGAACAAATGGCACTGACCCCCCACACAGGACACAGCTCCCCAGCTAAGTGTCCATCTCTGCACTCGCACAGAGAAATTCCAAGTCCTCTTCGTCTTCTCCTATGGGAAGTATGTCTTTGAAGGTCAGTCTGGAACCAGTTCTTCCCCCTACTTTCTGGCAACATGGACCTTCTGGTCCCTTCTCCAACTCCACAGAAGCCATCTCCCTCCGTCCTCACACACTTATCCCTTCCCTGCACTTTCTGCTCCCCACTATCAGAGAACTCAGAGACAAACATAGTTTCACATCAGCTTTATTTTATTTTATATTCCTTTTTAGTGTATGCAGTTGCTATAATATTCAGCATCTGTACTTTTGGCCAGTACACAGCGGCCAGACCCCCGAGCATTTCTGAGGTGTCTAGCCATGCCCCGAAGTCACTGGCTCTGCACTGGTCGGTCTGAAATAGCAGGATTTTCCATGGTATCTGGGACCTCCCCTGGTTCCTTCTGATTAGGTGGAATGGCAGGGGTCTACATGGTCCCTGGACCTCCTCTGGTTCATTCTGATTAGCTGAAAATGCAGGGGTCCCCATGTTCTGTGGGACGTCCTATGATTCATTCAGATTCGGTGGAATGGCTGGGGTCTCCATGGTCTCTGGGACCTCCTCTGGTTCCTTATGATTCAGCTGTTCATTCGCCTTGGAACTCTGGCTACAGAGATTTGAGCATCTGATTTTCTTTAGCTTTTTAGTGGTGGGAGTTTTCAGAGTAGTTTTCTGGGTGTACATTGCCGGAATGGGATTACTCAACCTCAGGGTTACCCTGGCCTCCTGGAGAACACAAGACAGGAAGAAAGAATGGCACTGGTTTAGGGAATAGTATGAAGAAAGGTGGGAACGATAGCTTCAGGAGAAGAGGTGTGGGCAGAGAAGGGTTATGTGCCAGGCAAGGACAGGGGAGGGTGTCTTATGGGGTGGGGTCGATGGGCAAGAGGAGTTTGGCTGGGTTCTGTTCACCTTGAAAATTTTTCTGGACCTCAATTGATAGGTGGTCTTCATCTTCTGCTGGGTAACAGGAGGTGGGTATTCCATACTACTCTGGATCCTTGTGGCTTCCCAGTCACCTCAGTCATTTGGGGGCCTCACAGTGGTCTGCTCAGAGCCCTGAACACCCCTTATATGCCTGTCCCCTTGGAGCCTCACCCTCTTGATTTATGAAGTCAGCAAATCCCTTCCCCAGCCAATGGTGGCCCTGGGTGAGCTTTGACATCACAAAGCCCCATCCTGACATGTCTAGCGGAGGATGGGGAGCAATTCAGATGATTTGCTGGGAGAAATGAGGCATTAGTAATGCCCTCAAGAGGCCTCCAAACTCACCTGCCACCCTCACCTCTATGTCAACTCTGATGGGTCACACAGCAGGCAAAGTCCATCTCCTCCAAACCTTGCCCCACAGCCACACTCCTCGGGCATTCATTTTGTTCTCTCAGCTTTCACCATTATCTAGCTTTTCATATCTTGCCTAAACTCCTTCGATGACAACTAGGTTATGTTTAAGTGTTTGTGGAAGCGAGAGTCATTGCTCATTCGTCCTGCAATGTGGTCTTAATGCAACTTGAATCCCATTGAATTCTGAGCCAGCCAACAGAAACCTTTCCATCCCGCCTCCTTGTCTCAGTGTTCCCGGATCTCACCTCCATTTTCTGGTCTACCGTCGGAAACACTTGTCTTCATGCTGTGAGAATGCAGTGAATACACTTGCCCTTGCTCCACACGGAGCTGTCTCGTTTCAACTCTAGGACTCAGGGTCACCTCACTAGGAGTACTATCCAGGCTTCTGTTTGAACAGGGTGACGGGAAAGGGCAGAAAAATGCATGTTTCAGGTTGTGCTGGGGGATCCCATGCAGGAAATGCCCACCTGTGGCTGATTAGTATTCCCAGCAAGGGGTGGAGCTTGCCCAAAATTGTGTGAGACTTGTGTGCAAAGGTCTTCTCAACACGTGCCCTCACAAATCTCTTTTCTCACCTTGTTTTCTTGCTGGAAGCTCCCTTGGAGCCTACCTGACAGCCGAAACCAAGGTGGAATTCATTTCCGTGAGCAGCTTCCACAAGCTTCTAGCTTGTTGGATGAAACACTGAGTCATCCTTTCCTGTGCATCTAGTTCCCATGGTCTCTCATTGAGCTGGATGGCTCTGGAGGAAAGGGGAATCGATTGTGTGCTCCACCTCAGTCCTCGTTTTTCCAATTGACTTGTAGGGTCAACCAGCCTGAGGTGCACTCCTGGGGACAGTTTGTTTGCTTAGTGGGTCTTCCTGGGTTTCCTGTGAAGGGTTCACATCCTGTTGTCCATTTGTTGCTTACTCACCCAGGGTCCATCACACTGCTGAACATTTTCAGATGTAGAAAAAGAGTGCTTGAAACAAACCCAAAAGATGACTCTTAGAATTTTTAGTATATCTAAAAACCTGATAGAAAAATGGGAAAGAGGCACGAGCCAACACTTTATAAGAAAGATGTATCTCTGGCCTTTAAATTTATGAAGACATATTTAAAGACATGAGGAGCGAATTCACAAGAAGAGTATGGAACTAGCCCCGAACCACCTTAAGTACATATTAAATCTAATGAAGGTAAGAAAAATCATACTAAAATTCCCTTGAGAACTGAAACTCAGGCAGAAGTGGCATAGATTTTAGTAATTGCAGACAGAGACATTAGGATACTTGGAATAAATGTGTTTTGTGTTTTCTCAAAATAAGGAGAGTCATGGAAATCATAAAATAGACCCCAACTGATCTTACAGCATGAAAATCATAGTACAGATGGTGACCATTTTAAGCGTTTCCTAATGGCTCACATAGTAAAAAAAAAAAAAAAAGAAAAAGAAAAAAAAAAAAAAAAACACCTGCATCTTGCGAGACCAGGATTCAATCCCTCGGTTGGGGAAATTCCCTGGAGGGGGAATGGCAGTCTGCTCCAGTGTGCATGCCTGGAGAATCCCCATGGACAGAGGAGCCTGGCCGCCTAGAGTCCATGTGGTCCCAAAGAGTTTGACGTGGCTGAACAACGAAGCACAGCACATTGCATGTTTGTGAAAGAAATTCAGGTAGGGAGGAAAGAGGGAGAACGGGAAACAAGGGAAATGACAGGAAGGAAAGAGAATCCTCCATTGCTGGTGAGAACAGAGCAACCAGAGATGTCTCCCAGCAGGACAGCACCACACATATCCATCTGAGAACAATCGGCCGATTTGAAACAACCATCTCCAAATTTGCTCCCAGTCCTTCCACCAAACTCATGTGCAGGGTTTACCAGTAATAGGCTAATAGTCATCATGGTTTCTCCTCATTCAAATCCTGATTCACCAAGAGGTGAAAAAGACACATGTGTCCCAATGTACATCACAGAACTGTTTGCAATAACCAGGGCATGGAAGCTACCTAGATGTCCATCAGCAGACAAATGGGTAAGAAAGCTGTGGTAGATAGACACAATGGAATATTGCTCAGCCATTAAAAACAACCCATTGAAATCCATTCTAATAAGGTGGATGACACTGGAGCCTATTATACAGAGCGAAGTAAGTCAGAAAGAAAAACATCAATACACTACACTAAGGCATATATATTGAATTTAGGAAGATGGAGATGATAACCCTCTATGTGAGACAGGAAAAGCGACACAGATTTACAGAACAGTCTTTTGGATTCTGTGGGAAACGGCGAGGGTGGGATGATCTGAGAGAAGAGCATTGAAACATGTATATTATCATATGTGAAAGGGATAGCCAGTCCATGTTTGATGCATAAGACTGAGTGCCCAGGACAGGTTTACTGGGCTGATCCAGAACGCTTGGATTGGGACGAAGATATGAGAGGAAATCAGGATGGGGAATACATCTACTCCCATGGCTGATTCATGTCAATGTACGGCAAAAACCACCACAATATTTTAATGTTAATACTCACCAAATGAAATACATAAAATAAAATAAAATAGAATGCTTTGATAACAAGGGCCTAATCAGTATTGGCTTTTTAATCTCCAAAAACGCACTTCTTTTCCTTCCTTTCTTCCCTCCTTCCTCCCTCCTCTTTCTTTCCTTTTCTTTCTGATTATACAACTGTTAAAGCTTGCTTTCCATTTATAGTTATGACAAAGTCCTGGCTCTATTCCCCACGTTGTACAATGCATCCCTGTGCTCGTCTTACACATAACTATCACTGCGTGTCTCGCACATCCCCACCTCTGTATTACTCTGCCCTCTTCCCTTGCCTGCTGGTAACCAGTAGATGCTTCTCTATATTTGTGCACCTCCATTATTATCATATTCTCTACCTTGCGGTATGTTTACATTCTATAAGTGATATCTATAAGTGACAGTATTTGTCAATCTCTGTCTGAGTTATTTTACTCAATGTTCTACCTTCCATGTTGCTGCAAATGTCAATATTCCATTCTTTTGATGGGGCAGCTCCTTTGTATGCCTTTTGAGAAAATGGTACTGCCCCCACACACACACGACACTGTTACCCAGCTAAGTGTCCATCTCTGCACTCACACAGAGAAAGTCCAAGTCCTTTTCCTCTTCTCCCATAGGAAGTGTGTCTTTGAAGCTCAGTCTGAAACCAGTTCTTCCCCCTACTTTCTGGCAATCTGGACCTTCTGGTAGCATCTCCTACTCCACAGAAGCCATCTCCCTCCCTCCTCACACACTTATCCCTTCCCTGCCCTCTCTTCCCCCCACTATCAGAGAACTCAGAGACAAACATAATTTCACATCAGCTTGATTTTATTTTATTTTCATTATTAATGTATGCAGTCGCTATAATATTCATCATCTGTACCTGTGGCCAGTAATCAGCGGCCAGACACCTAACATTTCTGAGGTTTCTATCCATGCCCCGAAGTCACTGGCTGTCCACTGGTCGAGCTGGAATGGCAGGGGTCTCCATGGTCTCTGGGACCTCCCCTGGTTCGTTCTGATTAGGTGGAATGGCAGGAGTCTCCATGGTCTCTGGACCTCCTCTGATTCATTCAGATGAGCTGGAAATGCAGGGGTCTCCATGGTCTCTGGGACCTGCTCTAGTTCATTCAGATTACCTGGAATGGCAGGGGTCTCCATACTCTCTGGGATCTCCTCTGGTTCCTTTTGATTCAGCTGTTCCTTCGCCTTAGAATTCTGGCTACAGATGATTGAGCATCTGATATTCTTAAGCTTTTTGTGGTGAGAGTTTTCACAGAAGTTTTCTTGGGCAGCTTTGCCGGAATGGGATTATTCACCCTCACGGTTACTGTGGCCACCTGCAGAAAACTAGACAGCTAGCAAGAATGGCACTGGTTTAGGGAAGAGTGTGAAGACAGGTGGGAATGATGGCTTCAGGAGAAGGGGTGTGGGCAGAGAAGGTTTATGTGTCATGCAAGCACAGGGGAGGGTGTCTTCTGGGGTGGGGTCGATGGGCAAGAGGAGTTTCTCTGGGCACAGTTCATCTTCACATTTTTTTCTGGATCTCCATTCATACGAGGTCTTCATCTTCTCCTGGGTAACAGGAGGTGGTTGTTTGATAACTACTTTGGAGCCCGGTGGCTTCCCAGTCACCTCAGGCATTTGGAGGACTCACAGTGGCCTTCTCAGAGCCCCTGAACACCCCTATATATACCCGTCCCCATTGAACCTCACCCTCATGCTTTATGAGGTCATCAAGTCTCTTCCCCACCCAATGGTGGCCCTGGGTGAGCTTTGACATCACAAAGCCCCATCCCTACATGCCTAGCGGAGGATGGGGAGCAATGAGAGAAATAAGGCATTAGTAATGCCCTCAAGAGGCCTTCAAACTCACCTGCCACCCTCACCTCTATGTCAACTCTGATGGGTCACACAGCAGGCAGAGTACACCTCCTCCAAACCTTGCCCAACAACCACACTCCTCGGGTATTAATTCTATTCTCTCTCGGCTTTCACCATTATTTAACTTTTCACATCTTGCCTAAACTCCCTTCATGAAAACCAGTTTGTGTTTAAGTATCTGTGAAAGCGAGAATCATTGCTCGTTCGTCCTGCAATGTGGTCTTAATGCACGTTGAAGCCCATTGAATTCTGCGCCAGCCGACAGAAACCTTACCATCCCACCTCGTTGTCTCAGTGTTACCGGGTCTCCCCTTCGTTTTACGTCTCCAGTCGAAATCCTTGTCTTCAGGCTGTGAGAATGCAGTGAATACATTTGCTCTTGCTCCACACGGAGCTGTCTCCTTTCAAGTCTAGGACTCAGGGTCACCTCACTAGGAGTACTACCCAGGCTTGCGTTTGCACAGGGTGATGTGGAAGGGGCAGAAAAATGCATATTTCAGGTTGTGCTGCGGCATCCCATGCAGGAAATGCCCACCTGCAGCGGATTAGTGTTCCGAGCAAGGGGTGGAGCTTCCCAGACTGTGTGATCCTTGTGTGCAAAGATCTTCTCAACACGTGCCTTCACAAATCTCTTTTCTCATCTTGTTTTCTTGCTGGAAGCTCCTTTGGAGCTTACCTAACAGTCAAAACCATGGTGGAATTCATTTCCATGAGCAGCTGCCACAAGCTTCCAACTTCTTGGATGAAACACTGAGTCATCCTGTCCTGTGCATCTAGTTCCAATGGTCTCTCATTGAGCTGGTTGGCTCTGGAGGAAAGGGGAATGGATTGTGTGCTCCACCTCAGTCCTCGGTTGTCCAATTGACTCGTAGGGTCAACCAGACTGAGGTGCACCTCAGGGGACAGTTTGTTGGCTGAGTGGGTCCTCCTGGGTTTCCTGGGAAGTGTTCACATCCTGGTGTCCATTTGTTGCTTACTCACCCAGGGTCGATCACTCTGCTGAACATTTTAAGAGGTAGAAAAAGCAAGCCATAAACAAACCCAAAAGATGACTCTTAGAATTGTTAGAAGATCTTAAATCCTGATAGAAAAATGGGCAAGAGGTACGAGCCAACACTTTATAAGAAAAATGTATCACTGGCCTTTAAATTTATGAAGACATGCTTAAAGACAAGAGCAGCCAATTCACAGGAAAGTATGGAACTAGCCCCGAACCACCTTAAGAACATAGTAAATCTAATGAAAGTAAGAAAAATCATACTAAAATTCCCTTGAGATCTGAAACTCAGGAAGAAGTGGCATAGATTTTAGTAAGTGCAGACAGAGATATTAGGGTACTTGGAATAAATGTGATATGTGAGTTCTCAAAATAAGGAAAGTCATAGAAATCATAAAATAGACCCCATTTGATCTTGCAGATATGAAAAACGTAGTGTCAGATGAAGCCCATTTTAAGGGTTTCCTGATGGCTCAGATAGTAAAAAAAAAAAAAAAAAAAAAAAAACCTGAAACAAGGGAGACCAGCATTCAATCCCTGGGTTGGGATGATCCCATGGAGGGGGGAATGGCAGCCTGCTCCAGTATGCTTGCCTGGAGAATCCCCATGGACAGAGGAGCCTGGTGGGCTACAGTCCATGGGGTCACAAAGAGTTGGGCATGGCTGAACAAGGAAGCACAGCACAGCGCAGCACATTGAATGTTTGTGAACGAAATTCAGGTAGGGAGGAAAGAGACAGAAAGGGAAACAAGGCAAATGAAAGGAAGGAAAGTAAATCCTCCATTGCTGGTGAGAACAGATCAAACAGAGATGTCCCCCAGCAGGAAAACACAACACATGTCCATCTGAGCACTCTCAGCCGGTTTGAAACAACCATCTCCAACTTTGGTCCCACTCCTTCAACCAAACTCATGTGCAGGGTTTACCACTAACAGGCTAATAGTCATCATGGTTTCTCCTCATTCAAATCCTGATTCACCCAGAAGTGAAAAAGACACGTGTGCCCCAGTGTTCATCACAGCGCTGTTTACTATAACCAGGGCATGGAAGCAAACGTAATGTCCATCAGCAGATAAATGTGTAAGAAAGCTGTGGTACATAGACACAATGGCATATTGCTCAGCCATTAAAAAAAACACATGAGAATGATTCGAATGAAGTGGTTGAAACTGGAGCCTATTATACAGAGCGAGGTAAGTCAGAAAGAAAAACACCAATACAAAATACTAAGGCATGTATATTGAATTTAGGAAGATGGAAATGATAACCCAAAATGGGAGACAGCAAAAGAGACGCAGATTACAGAGCATACTTTTGGCCTCTGTGCCAGACAACGAGGGTGGGATGATCTGAGAGAATAACATTGAAACCTGTATATTATCATATGTGAAAGGGATAGCCAGTCCATGTCGATGCATAAGACAGGATGCCGGGACTGGTTCACTAGGCCAAAAGTACAGATGCTGAATATTATAGCAACTGCATACACTAATAACGAAAATAAAATAAAATCAAGCTGATGTGAAATTATGTTTGTCTCTGAGTTCTCTGAGAGTGGGGGGCAGAGAGGGCAGGGAAGGGATAAATGTGTGAGGAGGGAGGGAGATGGCTACTGTGGAGTTGGAGATGGGATGAGACCGTCCAGTTTTCCAGAAATTAGGGGGAAGAACTGGTTCCAGACTGAGCTTCAAAGACACACTTCCCACGGAATAAGAGGAAGAGGACTTGAAGTTTCTCTGTCGTAGTGTAGAGACGGACCGTTAGCTGGGGAGCTGTGTCGTGTGTGTGTGTGGGTGGGGGGGGCAGTGCCATTTGTTCAAAAGGCATACAGAGGAGCTGCCCAATCAAAAGAATGGAATATTGACATTTGCAGCAACATGGAAGGTAGAATATGGAGTAAAACGACTCAGACAGAGATTGACAAATACTGTATGATACCCTTATAGAATATAAACATACGGCAAAGCAGAGAATCTGATAATAATGGAGGTGCACAAATATAGAGAAACATCTACTGGTTACCAGCAGGGAGGGGAAGAGGGCGGGTCAATACAGAGGTGGGGGAGTGGGAGGCACGCAGTGATAGTTAGGTGGAAGATGAGCTCAGGGATGCATTGTACAACATGGGGAATATAGCCAGGACTTAATCATAAATGTAAATGGAAAGCAAGCTTTAACAGTTGTATAATCAGAAAGCAAAAGAAAGAAAGAGGGGAGAGGAAGGAGGGAAGAAAGGAAGGAAAAGAATGGCGTTTTTGGAGGTGAAAAAGTCAATTCTGATTAGGCCCTTTTTATCAAAGGATTCTATTTTATTTTATTTTATTTGCTTTATTTGGTGGGTATTTACTTTACAATTTTGTGGTGGTTTTTGCCATACATTGCCATGACCAGCCATGGAGGTACAGGTAATCCCTATCCAGATTCCCCGTCACATCTTCCTACCAAATCCAGTCCCTCTGGGTTAGTCCAGTGAACCAGACCTGGGCACCCTGTCTTACGCATCAAACATGGACTGGCTACCCTTTCACATATGACAATATACATATTTCAATGCTCTTCTCTCACATCATCCCACCGTCTCCATTTCCCACAGAGTCCAAAAGACTGTTCTGTAAATCTGTGTCTCTTTTGCTGTCTTTCATATAGAGTTATCATCTCCCTCTTCCTAAATTCAACATATGTGCCTTAGTATAGTGTATTGGTGTTTTTCTTTCTGACATATTTCATTATGTATAATAGGCTCCAGTTTCATCTACCTCATTAGAATGGATTCACATGTGTTCTTCTTAATGGCTGAGCAATATTCCATTGTGTCTATGTACCACAGCGTTCTTACCCATTTGTCTGCTGATGGACATCTAGGTTTCTTCCATGCCCTGGTTATTGTAAACAGTGCTGTGATGAACATTGGGGCACATGTGTCTTTTTCACTTCTGGGTGAATCAGGATTTGAATGAAGAGAAACCATGTTGACTATTAGCTTGTTAGTGGTAAACCCTGCACATGAGTTTGGTTGAAGGAGTGGGAACAAATTTGGAAATAGTTGTTTCAAACCGGCTGAGAGTGCTTAGATGGACATGTGTGGTGCTGTTCTGCTGGGGAATATCTCTGGTTTCTCTGTTCTCACCAACAACGGAAGATTTCTTTCCTGAATTTCATTTCCCTTGTTTTCCTTTCTCCCTCTTTCCTCCCTATCTTAATTTCCTTCACAAACATTCAAGGTGCTGTGCTGTGCCGTACTTCATTGTTCAACTGTGTCCAACTCTTTGTGTCCCCATGGACTGTAGCCCGCCTGGCTCCTCTGTCCATGGGGATTCTCCAGGCAAGCATACTGGAGCAGGCTGCCATTCTCCGCTCCAGGGAATCTTCCAAACCCAGGGAATGAATCCTGAGCCCTAGACTTGAAAGGAGTCAGCTCCGTGTGGAGAAAGGGCAAGTGTATTCACTGCATTCTCACAGCCTGAAGACAAGTGTTTACGACTGGAGACCAGAAAATGGAGGCTAGCCCCGGGAAAACTGAGACAAGAAGTTGGGATGTAAAGGTTTCTGTCGGCTGGCCCAGAATTCAATGGGCTTCAAAGTGCATTAAGACCATATTGCAGGAAGAACGAGCAATGATTCTAGCTTCCACAAACACTTAAACACAATCTAGTTGTCATGGAGGGAGTTTAGGCAAGATATGAAAAGCTACATAATAGTGAAAGCTGAGAGAGAACAGAATGAATGCCCGAGGAGTGTGGCTGTGGGGTAAGTTTGGGAGGAGATGCACTCTGCCTGCTGTGTGATGCATCAGAGTTGACATAGAGGTGAGGGTGGCTGCTGAGTTTGGAGGCCTCTTGAGGGCATTACTAATGACTCATTTCTCCCAGCAAATCATCTGAATTGCTCCCCATCCTCTGCTAGACATATCAGGATGGTGCTTTCTGATGTAAAAGCTAACCCAGGGCCACCATTTCCTGGGGAAGTGACTTGCTGATCTCATAAAGCATGAGGGTGTGGCTCCATGGGGACGGGTATATATAGGGGTGCTCAGGGGCTCTTAGCAGAACACCGTGAGTCCTCCAAATGCCTGAGGTGACTGGGAAGCGACAATGCTCCAGAGTCGTTACGGAACACCCACCTCCTGTTACCTAGGAGAAGATGAAGACCTCCTATCAAATGAGATCCAAAAAAAAAATGTCAAGGTGGACTGAACCCAGCCAAACTCCTCTTGACCATCGACCCCACCCCAGAAGAAACCCTCCCCTGTCCTTGCCTGGCACATAACCCTTCTCTGCCCACACTCCTTCTCCTGAAGCCTTCGTTCCCACCTGTCTTCACACTCTTCCCTAAATGAGTGCCATTCTTGCTCACTGTCTTGTTTTCTCCAGGTGGCCAGGGTAACCGTGAGGGTGAATAATCCCATTCCGGCAAAGCTGCCCAAGAAAACATCTCTGAAAACTCCCACCACAAAAAAGCGTAAGAAAATCAAATGCTGAAAGCTCCATAGGCAGAGTTCCAAGGAGAATGAACAGCTGAATCAGAAGGAACCAGAGGAGGACCCAGATACCATGGACACCCCTGCCATTCCAGCTAATCGGAAGGAATCAGAGGAGGCCCCAGAGACCATGGAGACCCCAGCCATTCCAGCTAATAAGAATGAATCAGCGGAGCTCCCAGAGCCCATGTAGAGCCCTGAATTTCCAGCTAATCAGAATGAACCAGAGAACGTCCCAAAGACCATGGAGACCCCTGCCATGCCTGCTAATCTTATCGAACGAGAGGAGGTCCCAGAGGCCATGGAGAACCCTGACATTCCAGCAGGACCAGTGGACAGCCACTGTCTTCGGGGCATGGCTAGACACCCCAGAAATGCTTGGGATGTCTGGTGGCTGAGTACTGGCTAAAAGTACAGATGTTGAATATTATAGCACCTGCATAGTCTAATAACGAAAATAAAATAAAATCAAGGCGATGTGAAATTATGTCTGTCTCTGAGTTCTCTGATATTAGGGGTCAGAGAGGGCAGCGAAGAGATAAGTGTGTGAGGAGGGAGGGAGATGGCTTCTGTGTAGTTGGAGATGGGACCAGAAGATCCAGGTTGCCAGAAAGTAGGGGGAAGAACTGGTTCCAGACTGACCTTCAAAGACACACTTCCCATGGGAGAAGAGGAAGAGGATTGGAGTTTCTCTGTAAGAGTGCAAAGATGGACACCTAGCTGGGGAGCTGTGTCATGTGTGGGGGGGCAGTGCCATTTGTGCAAAAGGCATACAAAGGAGCTGCCCCATCAAAAAAATGGAATATTGACATTTGCAGCAACATGGAAGGTAGAATATTGAGTAAAATAACTCAGACAGAGATTGACAAATACTGTATGATGTCACTTATAGAATGTAAACATACCGCAACGTAGAGAATATGATAATAATGTAGGTGCACAAATATCGAGCAGCATCTACTGGTTACCAGCGGGGAGGGGAAGAGGGCTGGGTAATACAGAGGTGGGGGATTGGGAAGCAGGCATTCATAGTTAGGTGGAAGATGGGCTCAGGAATTCATTGTAGAACATGGGGAATAGAGTGAGGACTTTGTCATAACTATAAATGGAAAGCAAGCTTTAACAGATGTATAATAAGAAAGAAAAGGAAAGAAAGAGGGGGGAGGAACGAGGGAAGAAAGGAAGGAAAAGAAGGGCGTTTTTGTTGGTCAAAATGTCAATACTGATTAGGACCTTTTTATCAAAGGTATGTATTTTATTTTACTTTATTTTATTTATTTTAATTGGTGGTTATTTTCTTTACAATATTGTGGTGTTTTTTTCCTATACATTGACATGAATTACCCATGGGAGTACATGTATTCCCCATTCTGATTCCCCCTCACTTCTTCCTCCCAGTCGAATCCCTCTGGGTCAGCCCAGTGAACCACTCCTGGGCACCCTGTCTTATGCATCGAACATGGACTGGCTATCCCTTTCACATATGATAATATTCATGTTTCTATGCTATTCTCTCAGATCATCCCACCCTCGCCGTTTCCCACAGATACCAAAGACTGTTCTGTAAATCTGTGTCTCTTTTGCTGTCTCGCATATAGGGTTATCATCTCCATATTCCAAAATTCAATATATTTGCCTTAGTATAGTGTATTGGTGTTTTTCTTTCTGAGTTACTTCCCTCTTTATAATAGGCTCCAGTTTCATCCACCTCATTAGAATGGATTCACATGTGTTCTTTTTAATGGTTGAGTAATATTCCACTGTGTCTATGTACCACAGCTTTCTTACCCATTTGTCTGCTGATGGACATCTAGGTTGCTTCCATGCCCTGGTCATTGTAAACAGTGTTGTGATGAACATTGGTACACACGTGTTTTTTTTTACTTCTGGGTGAATCAGGATTTGAAGAGGAGAAACCATGATGACTATTAGCCTGTTAGTGGTAAACCCAGCACATGAGTTTGGTTGAAGGAGTGGGAACAAAGTTGTAGATGGTTGTTTCAAACCGGCTGAGAGTGCTCAAATGGACATTTGTGGTGCTTTCCTGCTGGGGGACATATCTGTTTGTTCTGTTCTCACCAGCAACAGAGGATTTTCTTTCCTTCCTTTCATTTCCCTTGTTTCCATTTCTCCCTCTTTCCTCCCTACCTGCCTTTCTTTCACAAATATTCAATGTGCTGCACTGTGCTGTGCTTCATTATTCAGCCATGTCCAACTCCTTCTGACCCCATGGACTGTAGCCCACCAGGCCCCTCTGTCCATGGGGATTGTCCAGGCAAGCATACTGGATCAGGCTGCTTTCCCCCCTCCAGGGGATCTTCCCAAACCAGGGATTGAACCCTGGTCTCCCATGTTGCAGGTGGTTTCTTTTTTTTCTTTTCTTTCTTTTTTTTTTTTTTTACTTTCTGAGCCATCAGGAAATCCTTAAAATGGGCTTC